>NW_015506689.1:337584-354754 GCF_001515645.1 Sinocyclocheilus grahami
ATATAAATGAATATAAATGGATAATAATCTGCATCATGTCATTGACCTGTGTATGATATTTAACACAACGAGATACAGACACACCTGTAATCCCCACACATACACTATATTGTGGATTGTGTAGTTTCTATGCATCTCTAGGCCCTTGCCCGTTAGATTGATTAATAAGCAGATCTGCATGGCAGGCCCCCAACAGCTGATGAAAGATGAGATAACAATGGATAGCATGATGAGAAGAGTTGAGGCCGAGGGGTAGATCAGATGAGGGAGTAATAAAGCAGATCTCTCCTCAACTGAAATAGGGATAGTGCAGGGGTTAGGTGATGCTGGCAATGTGACTGTGAATGATCAGAAAGGCAGACACTGGCAGACTGCCCAAAGAATGCACTAGCTCTCGGTGTTGGGCAAGCCACTAATCTAAGCTATGGTATGCTACAAAACAATAGCTGAAACTAGCTAGTTACAGCAGATAAAGGAGATGGTATGAAAATAGGACACAAGTAGATATATGTAGCAAAGGCAAGGGACATTCGTTTTACAAGTTTGACAAGAATCCATCCAATATCCATTCTCTCAGTTATTACTGAAGTCAATAGAGGGTTGTGGCAGGAAGTTCTGGGGGATTGATCTTGCATTCTGCTCAGGTCAGCTTTGGAATCAATTGTGTTGTTTGACAGAAGAGGGGTTGACTCAGAGTCCTAAGGGCAGAGTTTGGCTGGCTGTTTGTTTATAATCAAATGGAGCCATTGGCATGCATGAAGCAATCTTGAGCATGTTTATATACGCAAGAACAAGGAAGGCACAAGGCGCAGTCCAGGGCTAAAATTCTTAATCATGAGAGCTTGTGATTAGGGAAGACGACTATCGATCTGTTTAGACACTTTCGTTCGTATTCAGCCACTGACCATTAACATGCAGCCATTTCTCAGAAAGAAAAAGCATCTCGACTTATTGTTGTCCTCTGAAAATAGCTTTCAGAATTCAGCCAAGGTAATGCTGCTTTGTGGATTTTCAAATAATTAAAATTCATCTGACCTGCTCTTATTTGAGATGAACCTTAATCAGAGTAGCTGATAGAGAGTCGAAGATAAATCACTGTGATCACTGGGAGGTCAGACATCTCCAGAAGCGTGCGCATTAAGATAATAACACACTATGCAGTGACAACCATCTGACACACGGGAGGTATTTACACTTGTTCACGTCATGCATTTTTAGTGATCTGATAGCTAGCCGATTATGAAAAGACCTAGTGTAAATTCCCATATCTGCCTGATTATTCATAGAATAAGTTTAGAATATTTAATATGCCAGAATTACCATCAGTGAACGTTTGAGTTCCCCAAAGAGCCTTTCATGGAACAGTTCATAAAATAACCTTTTTTCTTAGTGTAAAACATAATAATCTAACTTTTTTCCACTATATGTAACCTTTAGTGCAATGGGAAGCTTCCATGGATGTTAAAGGGGTCATATGATGCGATTTCAAGTTTTCCTTTCTCTTTGGAGTGTTACAAGCTGATTGTGCATAGATAAGATCCCTGAAGATGCAAAGACTAAAGTCTCAAAACCAAAGAGATATTCTTTATCAAAGTCAAGACTCTGCCACGCCCCCCTAAAACGGCTCGTTCTAACATGCCCCCACATATCTACCTCACTATGTGGAAATATTTGCATAATGCGGCCCAAATGTGCGCGCAAAGAAAGAAGGTGTGGTTTCAGGAACAGCAGTTAGTGTTGAAGCAGCCATGTCAGGGAGACGCTGTGTGTTTCAGTGCGAAAGCAAAAGCACTTTATTTGGCCTTCCGAAAGTAGATGCATCCGGTGTCTATTGCGAATCATTTAACTTCTCAGCAGCCAAACAGGATCCAGGGAAACAAGTGCACAAAAGCGCGCACGCGTGCAAGATTTTTAAGAAAAAGAAAATATTATTCAATTGAGCATAAAAGGAGACAATGACCCCCTTAGACCACTTTGTAGAAAACTAAGCATTTGAGAGAGGCGGGGCATATAGGACCTACAATAATGTACAGTATTTGAAAAATAATGTGTTTTTTTAACATTAAAGCATGTCAACATATTCTGATAAACCAAATAATTATCTTTAAAAAAAGCATCATATGACCCCATTTAAAGGTTCTTCATGGAACCGTTGATACCAACAAAGAACCTTTACTTATAGACCAAGTTCAGACCCATGTTACAGAGTCGCTTTTATGTGGCCGAGTGAAAGTAGAATGGACAAACCAGGCAGATTGCAATCTGATCAAGATGCATGAACTAATATGACTAAGTGTAAATAGGCTTATAATGAAAAAAAGACTTCACAAATAATGTGCTGTGTTTATTGCAAATCATGACAGAACACGCTGGAGCCAATAATGTCAGTTCGAGAGTACGGTGTTAAAGTGTAATATGAGGATCTTGATATTTTTTGCAATGAACCACCCCTAAGCCAGGCTGAAGAGCAATTTAATTAATTACCAATGCTTTTCTCATAGGATAAAATTTTCAAGACAGAGCAAAACATTAATACATAAGCCTACTTACTCATCAGGAATAATATTTGACCTCACATAAGGCACTGGATTTTATTTTAACTTAAAAGCATAGTGTTGTGTAGTTATTGGCTTTTAAGTGGGTTTTATTTATTTATTTATTTACTTAAAAAAGTTGCCTGTCAACTCAAAGTTGAGTAATCAAATAATGTAATTTTATAGAACTGGATGAATATTCTGAATGATACCAATCCACAATCAGACTCGTGATGCAGCCTGTTAAAGCACACACATGTTCGTCCATCTAGCCAGAGGAAAACTTGTGTCTTGATAACGTTACTTTGAAACGATCTGTACTCTATAGAGCAGTATGTAAATAAAGGTGACTTGACGTGTACTTTCACCGTATACTTGGTTCAGTCTAGACTCTAATAGACAGTGATGTTTAGGATTTTAAAATGTACGAGCTGTATTTTGTCTCCGAATAGTGACATTTTAGAGTAAGATTTTAGAGTAAGCACTAAGAGAGATTTGTAAAAATACACCTATAATATATTGCATTATTACACGGCTTTGTGGAATACTTGATTCTGATTGGTCAGTCGCGACATTCCAAGGCATGTTATCCCTCGATATCAACCGGTAAAAGCTGATAACACAGGTTCATCCGGGTAACTGAAGGTGGCACTATACTCTTGGTAGGAACAGTTTTTCTTTGTGGAAGCTTTGCATTTGGTTAGCTAATAAAATATTAAAACACGATTCAATATTATGTGTACAATTACTGAATGTCATCCTGGTATTGTGGACTCAATCTCTCCTTTCAAACGCAGCTGCTGACATTTTGTGACGATTGTTTTGTACACTGTCATGGATTATAAGTTAACTAGCAAACTGGTAAGATTTTAAAACAGTTTTGTCTTAAATCAATAACGTTTACCGCCATAATTATTTATGTGGTGAAATTGTGTTATACGTGGTATGACTGCACCGTAACCCTTAAATGTCCGTCTAGTTTGAACTTGCCGCTTGCTCACAACTGCTGTCTTCACTGAAGCGTTGCGTTCAAATATTTCAGCTCAAATCAATATTTCGTGTCTAATTATTTACTTATGTGGCAAGTAGCCGTGTAATAAGCGGGATAATGTACATCCAGCCGGTGGGGTCTTGTATCACCCTGAAGGGGGTTATTCTGCGATTAACAACCAGCTGGATGTACATTATCCCTTACTTATATTTCAGCTACTGTAGACAAACAAAGTTGAGCACTTGCATATCCCATGTGTTCTTAAAACAAAATTACTCACTAATTACCTCAATCACATTTATTTATTTAATTGTAATCTTTAGGACCAATAATAGAATATATTTTCAACCAACCAAACACTACATCAAATAAATCGGACATCTAACCTCTTCACAGTCACGTGATGTGGTTTGGATGATTACTATTGTTAGTTGTCAATACTACATATAACATTATTATTGCTTAAAACAGTGAGCCTTTGCAAGAGCTCCAAATTCCAAATGATGTGTAAGGGAAACAGTGATAATTTAGCTCAAAGGGAATCATTTAAGATTTTAAAGGGAACTCCACCAATAATATGTAAGGGAATTTGGACAGAATCACTGTTTTACGGCTGATCACTGAGACGGCCAGCGATTCAGTGAACGAGCCGTATGCCATCAATTCTGCAATGGATATTTATATCCAAAATATAGTGAAAACACTATTAATTAGCACAGTAACAAGATCGGCAGTTTAAGACATTAACTTGTGAGCACAAAACATGAGATACTTCTTTTTTTCAATATAAATAAGGCTTTTTTGGATAAATCTAAGACATATAGACTAATCTAACACATGAACACACGCATTCACAAGTTGCAGAAAGAGAGAAAGTACAAATGGTGTTTTGACCAATTAGATGTTGAGTTTGCTCGGGGTGTTGTATATTTCTCCTCCCCATTCAATAAATCAAATGTTCTCTTATCAGTCACATGGTCCACGTTTTCCCGCTCTGGCAGTGTATACATTTGGACATGATTTCTATAACAAGAATATGATACATTTGACAACGAAGTGATTGGAATAAATGTTTCAAGCATGAATTCTCAAACTCACACATACCAAACCTGAATACGAACCATTAAGCGATTCAATAGTTATTAAAAATACATACACAATAAATGATTAAGACCTGATAAGTCACATGTAGGTTACATGCATGATATGGAGTTATGCATAGAAATTATTAGTTGCTCAGGTCCTTTTAGTGTCATTTAGATGCATATTTACATGGAAATGCAGTTTCTGTGCCATTCTCTGAACATAAGGACATGTTCTGTGAACGTATGAAGACCAGAGGTTAAGAGGTCTCTCATAAGGAATTCGTCTGTTCTGTGTCTCCTAAGTGGGGGAAAAAGTCAATCCGAAGAGCTTGTGATCCTTATCACATGTTTCCATGTGATGGTCACGCTGTGCATCTCTTTTGACCATTATTCTTGATAACTTGCTCCCAAAATTGACAATCTCCTTGGAATTGTCAATAAGTGTTCTTTTGTTTTAATGTTGAAAGCTGTTCTGTGAAAGAGTTGGTTAGGCTTGCTTCAGACTGACTAGGGCCTGATTTATGACATCCTGTTGTCTTGGGCCTCTTGTGGAATTTTGGACTCCTCGTGTCTCAACCATGTTTTGACCAAATCTTAGATTGTCTGATTCGGTCTGAGACCCTACAGATGTGTATTATTTTCTTTCTTTCCTGTAAGCCCAAACTTTTTTTATTTTATTAAATTTTTTTATTTGAGAGACGCAATTAATCCTTTGTCTCAGGAGGGAAACTACTCCAGTTTTCATTACCTTTTACCCTCTGGACCGCTATTAATCTGCACTCTCTAACCATTTGGTAAACAAACCATAAATGCAAAGGGAGCAAAAGAGGGTTGGAGGTTGAAAGACAACAGAAGTAAACTGTTGTTCATACTTCCATCATCGTGCCTCTGCCGTGTGGCACTTATAACGAGATATAATCTGAGTTCATGCCAAGTGAAGAATGAAAAGTGAATTTGCTCTATTATAAAATCACACGGCCTGGCACAAAATATTTTTAGTTGTGTCCCATTTCTGTCCAAGCCAAATGGGTAGTTGTAGCATAGAATAGAGTAGCAGAGGCTCTTCATCAAAGGACCAGAACTGGCAACACCCCTCATGATTGCTGATTTATATGCACCTATTTAAATAACAAACCTTTCAAGCACGGTGGATACTGGGAGAAAACACCTGAAATGGATTGATAACTTTAGAAAATCAATTATATATATATCAATGATATATGAACTATAGCATGTTTTAGTTGTAGAAGGTATTGAACAGGCACCACTTTGTGTTAAATGTGGTGTTACACACAGTAACCGCAATGAAGGTGGCAATTGTAATGAAAAATGTTCTGTGTTTGATGATTTGTGGAGTAATCACACATAAATTGATTCTTGTGTTTATTTGATACACAAATATACACACACACACATATGAGCACATGAAATTTCACACCAATTTTGTCTATTGTTTCTTCACTAGTAAGAAAAGTTAAAGAGATACTTCGACGAAAAATATAATTCTGCCATCACTCACCCTTAATTCATTCATTTTTTCCCCTTCATCTTTGGAACGCTAAGCACTAATGTCTAGGCTGCTTTCTTCCATACAGTGAAAGTGAATGAGGATTGAAGCTGTCATCTCTAAAAAGAACAAAAAGCACCATGCAACCATCATCAAAGTAATCCATATGACTGTGGACTTGCCTTGAACAGCCATAGTCCCCATTTAATTTAATTGTATGGAACAGAACAGCTTGGACATTCTGCTATTACAAACTCCGTTTGTGTTCCACAGAAGAAAGATTCACTTATAAAACAAGCTATTGGTTTGAAAGAATATACTAACAAAGTGTAGTACTTTTATACTGTTAAAGCCTCTAAATGCACAATAATCTCAGGGGTCTCTGAAATAAATTCATTCATATGTCCGTCATCTAAAATGACATGGCATGAACATACATTTAATTACAAACCCTTTTATATTAGACAAAAGCTGAAAAGTAAAACAAAAGTGTATTTTTTTCATATATAGTCTAAGGTTTCCTTTTCTAAACAAGAGAACTGCTTTTCTTTGCTTTTCTTTTCTTTTCTTTTCAAGAAAACAAAGGTAAACTGATTTCCTTTATGCTCCACAGTGTTCTGAAGCCCATAGCATTTTTTTTCTTCACACATAAAGTTGGATTATTTCTGGCACATGATGTTGGCATTCTCATATAGGAACACATTTTTGCTGAGACATTGTTCAGCAAAAATAAATAAATAAACAAATGATGGTGGTGTCTGCTGTTCCTCTTTGCTTTGTAAGAGAAAGAGACAGAGACTAACAACCTAAGGTGCTATGCTAGCTCTATGTTTGTATATCATGGCTTGTTAAAAAAATACAATTTCTCTGAGAGGAGTGTAATGTGCTTCTTGCAGAATCTAAAGCTGCCTTTGGGAGAATCCATGCCGGAACATCAGACATTAAAATAACACACCCAGAATAAAATGGATGATGGCCAGAACATTCTAACACTAACTTAACTCACTTATTAACACAAGATACATTTTTTATTTAAACATATTTTTTCTACATAACAGATCCCTAAAACATGACATTCACTCCGTAGTTCCCCCAGCAGACGGAAGACAAAATACCTTGCTCAAGGGCACTACAAGCGAAGGGCTCACATTTGTTCATGTTATGTCTCTTTCACACTGCCATCCTCTCTGGATGTCTGACAGACTGTGAGATGCCTTTTCAGTGAGGAAGGGAAGGGCTAAACAGTCCTACCACTCTAAGATTGGCTTTAACGCTTAAAATAGTTTGGGGGACAAAAGTGGTCCTAGAGGCAGAAATTCTAAAGTATATGATTTTAAGCCAGTATAGCTAGTGAAGTGGGATCTGAATTTGGGAACGTGTGAAGCAATGTAAGTGTATCACATCATAACCCCCCTCCAAAAATCCAGCTCTATATGTTCAGAACAGCCCAGCTGGAATATGTCAGAACTCATGTTGCTATAATTTTGGTATTTTGGATATCAGCAGCCTAAACTGTCTTTCTTGAGGATACATCTAGAATTTTGCCCTAGTTCCTTTTTGCGTGTAAGAAAAGATTGCAGAAGAAGCGATGCCTTCAGACTCAACTGCAATTAACTAACAATCTGTTACATTGTAATGATATGCATAGAAACCAGCTTGCTTAAGTAAGAAACTGTCAAATCAGCGAGGAAATGAATATGCCTAAAATTGCCCCAAGCGCAGAAGTCTCTGAACAGAACAGACACACCCTTTAAGCTACAGGTCTTTTGAGCCTAAAGCAGTGCTTTAAATTCGGATTCATTTTAAATTAAGTCCATGTTTCTCACTGACTTCAAGACTGTGAAAAAAAAACATGTCTCATTCGCCTCAGTTTATGTGTAGTGTTTTTACCCCAACCTAATCGAATGATGTTGTTTAGCCTCTTTAAGGCTGGTCCTGGGTCAGAGAATGACATTTCTCTCAGGGATCGGTTTACAAGTCAAGATGATAAGGGGTTAATAACTCATGGTAGAACACAAAATGGCCGACACAAATAACAACCATTTACTCAAAGGAGTCTGCCCACTGACTACTTAGAGCTTCTGAAACCTATTAAACGCTTCAGCAGACGCTATTAATGGAGGCAGCCTGGGAGGTCAAGAGTACAATCTCGATTTGGAATTGAGTCAAGTTAAACCTCAAAATGAAAAAGGGTGAGGGGGAGCAAGCAAGCAGGAGAAAGAAAGAGAGAGAGCGAGAGGTAGGGAGAGAGAAAGAGCAGAAAACAAGTCTCTAGGGTTGCCTGCCAATTCAAGGGTAATTTAATCAAAATCAGGCAAATACTCTCGCTAGGGAGAGAGTGTTGAAAATTGATTGAACAGCCATGCTGGTGATATAATGTCAGCACAACCTCCTGTGACATCATTACAAGTAGAACTATATGTCCGCAAGGGTCATGCTACTTCTCACCTTCATTACAGCTATGGTTCACCTACACAACCCTGAAAGCCAAACGTAGTGTTTGACAGACTGAGTGGTCAGGAACTTGTTTGTTAATTACCTTGCCATTGTTATTTGAAGGAATTATTTTATAGAAGTTCTTTTTCACTTAAAGTTGGCATTAAATTTACCTTATATATATATATATATATATATATACTACTTTTTTCTTTTTTTTCTTTTTTGATAATCGGTTTCACTCAGATGTTACAATAGTATTCTGTTATCATTCACTCACCCCCATGACCTGTGTGACTTTATTTCTTCTGTGGAATGCAAAAGAAGATGTTTTGAGAAATACAACAGTGTTTTCTGCAATACAATGAAAGTCTGTGGGGTCAGGGGTTGTTTGTACCTCACCATTCTTTACACTATATCTTCTTTTGTGTTCTAGAGAAGAAAGAGAGTCCTACAGATTTGGAATGACATGAGTGCTGTAAATGATGACACAATTTTCAAATTGGCTGAGCAGTCCCTTTAAATCAGGGGTGCCCAACCTTGCTCCTGGCGATCGACTGTCCTGCAAAGTTCAGCTCCAACTCTAATCAAACACACCTGAAGCAATAATTAGGGTCTTCAGGATCACTTAAAAATTAAAGGCAGGTGTCTTTGATTAGAGTTGGAGCTAAACTTTCCAGGACAGTCGATCGCCAGGAGCAGGGTTGGGCACCCCTGCTTTAAATTATACCAATACTCAAATTATACCCAGTCTCAAAACCTGATTGGCTGTCTGCTGCCTACATTTTGTTTACATAAACATTTCTAATGAAAATCAAATCTGTTTCACAGCCAGCTACATTAATTAACACAAATAATGCTTCTCACATGCTTGCCTAATGGTCAGAGCTGATTCTGATGTTAGCATGTAGCCAGACTGGGTCACACATTCGTATTTTGTGAAAAAATTAGGGTTGTCAAATTAACTTAATCAGAGTTATATGAAAAATTGTCATGGCCCCTCAAAGCCTTTCAATGGAGGTAAGCAGGTGTTGGTTGTCAACAGTTCAGAAGACATGAAATAAAGTGCGCGCATTCATAATAAAACGTCCCACACATGGCTCCGGGGGGTGAATACAGGCCTCCTGTAGCAAATCCATGCATTTTTGTAAGATAAATATCCATATTTCAAACGTAATAAACACTTTTTTCTCACTTCCGCTGACTGTGGTACGACGTAAGACGTATGCGTCGTGCGTGCGCCTCTGAGAAATGCAGGAGCAAAGGAAACAGAGTTTCCTTACTTTAGCAAAGGAAAACCAGTCTCGTCTTGGCTTATATCGATTTATTTTTATATATATTTTACTTTACAAAATTCTCGTTTTGTGCTTCTAATTCGCGAACGGTGTTTTGTTTTGTTTTGTTCTCTCTCAGTGCTCGTTGCTAATCACACAACACCAGGGCCGTGCACAGACATTTTGAGGGGCAGTGGCCCAAACCAAAAAAGGGGCACTAGGTGGGTGGGTGCTTGTTAAATACAAATGAGCCAGTTGTTACAAATATACAATTAAAAGAGAAGACAGCACAATCTGTAATAATTTCAGACATTATTGTAGATGTTTTGATAAGAGTGGGCTCTCCCTCACTCTCTGAGCCTGATTCTGCATCATCTCCTATGGAAGTAGGGGAGAGTGGGGTAAGTTGAGCCAGTGGGTAAGTTTACCCACCCCCTGTATCTTGGAAACTGTACACTTTTACTGTCATGTGACCATGTATTTTGGAACCACCCATCATTTCTGCCAGACTGTGAAAAGGAGAAACACATTGGGGGGAATGGAAGGCACCCGTTTACTTTAAAAACAGTTGTTGGCTTGTCAAAGTAAAATTTTAGCATACCAGATGTAATGGTTGTTACATCAAAGCAAATTTATCCAGGTCTAAAAATATTTATGATACATATAGGGGATTTAGCAACATATAAAACCATGCAAATTATTTAGCTAAATATTAGCCTGAACTGGTAAGCAACAGTAGCAATTTTTTTTTCCAAAATTGCAGCTATGGGGCAAAGTGAGCCAAATGTTGTGGGGTAAATTGAGTCAGCATTTTAACTTAACCCACCGTAAGGCACTGTAGTTCAGTTAAATCTCTGAATTATAAACTGGTGTTTTAATGTGATATTACTGGTTTAGTTTATGATATATACATATTATTTGTAGTTTATTTGATAGGGACAGTGTACAAGTGCACCAAATCCTTCTCTGATAAGAACCAGAAAATGCTTTTCATCACATTATAATCAGATATATCTTCCCACCTGTAGTCACTAATCGCCAACAAACTCTGTTTAGTCTGTTTTTAGTAAGGCTACAACTTTGGTGTTCAACATATTGTTTCATAAATGCAAACAATTAAATACTGAAATTTACACTTCATTTGGTTGGTTTTATGTTGTTAAAGTTAACTTTATGCAAATAAATATTACTGTTTGTAAAAGGAAATTATTAAATTAGTTTTTAAATTGTTATTTATTTCACATGGGTTTGAATCAGATTTGGCCAGATGGTCATTTTACACCCAGATGGTGCATCTTACACACTGACTTAACCCGGGGCAAACTGAGCCATGGGAACCATTTTTTTTATAAGAAGCCACATTTTTAGAACCCATTGTCATATATACATTCTGATCATTTAAAATGATAGGAATACTTTCATCAGGATAGTATAGGATAGGATAGATACTTTCTTTGTACTTCTGTGACATTGTCCCTTGAGGACCACATAAGTAAAAAATGGCTAATCTTAGCCCACTCTCCCCTATAAGTATTATACATTTATTTTAATATTTTACAGCATTAATCTATATTATACACAAATAAACAACTCATTTAGAACATTTATATTATTTTTAAACTATGTATAGGCCTACTATTAATATGGTTTTAATAAAATATGATGTGTTATAGATTACTAGTATCAAGACAAGTGATTATAATGGGAAATATACTTATAATTATACAAGATCTTACAAGAATTAAAGTGTGACAAACTGCTAAATATTCTATATGATGATTTGCCTGCTGGCTTGCTGGAGCTTTGAATTCATGTTTGCAATGTTGAACTGCCTTTAGCAGCCTCCCTTCGCTCTTTCTCTCTCTGTCTCTGTCTTCTTTTTTGTGAAGGCATTTTTTTTGTCTACAAAGTGTGCCATCAACAGCGAATTTTGTGTTATTTATGTTAGATCTGATCGGGTATAATAATTTGATCAGACATTCTAATTCTAAGAACGTGGATATTTTGTTGCAATTACTTTACTGACAGAAATACGAAAACAAACTACCAAATTATTAATTCAGCGAATCATCCACTGACTGTAATGTGGATTGTAATGCATCTACCTGTTAATGAACGACCTTCGGGAACTGTGGTCTCCACTCCAGATAGCGGCACACCGATTGCGAGTGACGCTACGGAGCGGTGGGAAACACGGAGTGGATTAGCGGAATCAGCAGATATTTAGCGTAACTGTAACCGGTTACTGTTTAACTGTAACCAAACGCTTTGAGCTGGGGTGAGGGTGGTGAGAGGGGCACCTCAGCCGATGAGGGCAAAGAGGCAGTGACTCTAGCCACCGGGCCACCCCCCTGTGCACGGCCCTGCGCAACACCGACGTCCTACATCATCCGTCGGAACGCCTTCCGCGTATGACAGATGGCAGAAGTGATAGAAAAGTTTATTACGTTTGAAATATGGGTATTTTTCTTATGAAAACACATGGATTTGCTACAGGAGGCCTTTATCCATGCCCCGGAGCCATATGAGGGATGCGCGCACTTTATTTCACGTCTTCTGAACTGTTGACAACAAACACCCACTTACCCCACTGAAAGGCTTGGAGGGGCCAGGACAATTTTTAATATAAGTCCGATTGGATTTGTCTGAAAGAAGACAACACATACACCTATGCTTCGAGAGTGAGTAAAACACAGGCTACTTTTCATTTCTGGGTGAACTAAACCTTTAACACATGCAATTATTTAAAAAAAATTAAATACATTTACTGACATTGTAACTTTCATCCTGCTAACCTGAACCACAAACTGTAGTCTCAAAACCACACCATCCAAAGGTAGTCTAGACATTTTATGTGCGGTATTAAAAAACTTGCTTAAATCAGCATTGATTATCAACAACGATGAAATATCACCCACAAAGAAAACACACTGCCATTTTTACATACAGAATGTAACAAGTTCATGTGGGATAATTGTTATTTCATTATTTCAGATTTGCATTGGGTTCAGTGTTTGTGTTTTCCTGTGGGCTTTGATAAATATACAGTGAATCTGTGTTTTGGTGTGAGTGAGACGAATAAAGAGCACAAACATACCTTGTGTGAACTACTCTACACTGAATAAGGCACAATTACTCCATGGTGCTCTATTGAGTTTGGGTCCACTGCCTTTTTTCTATCAATGTTTCATTGAGATTCCATTTCCAATTAGACAAAATGCTCAGAAAAGAAACCCTAACAAACAAACAGTTAATTGGGCAAAGGTATAATGTTGTTGCAACAGGAACGCTTCAGTACCCCTCCATTTGGTGTCTTATTTCAAAGACTGATGGCATGAATATGCATTTTCAGGGGTTTCTTTGTCAGCCAAGACAAAGTGGTTGCAATGCTGACAAGAACCTTAATGCATGGTATTGTCTCAGAACATGGCTAGTCTTCATCTTAATTGATAATGAGAAGAAAGTAATATCTACATCATAATAGGATGTGGGATTGTTGGATGCATGGGTATGTCAATTTTTCCATTTTCCACATACAGTACATTTTTACATTGAACTTAAAGGGGAGGTCTAATGATATTTCTTGCATTCATTCTGAATGACTTATTTATACTTCTAACGAGTTAGATTCTCATGCTAAACATGACCAAAGTCTAAAAAAAAACGACTTGGACGTATGACAGAGTATTTCGGTTCATATAATTTTCTGAATTGTTTTTTTTTTTGAGTATGTCCCTGTTTGATATCATAAAGGTCTGAATTCCTTGTATGGATACTTCTCCAGAAAGAGCGCGTGCACACATCAGCTAGAGTGAGAGCAAGAGCAGCCCATCAATGTGCTTCATTTGGGTTATGGAAATTGTTGGGATCCAATTTTAGATTACATATATATGGCTGGACCTGATTTTTAGCCATAGTTAATTTAAGTCAATACAGTTTTTATTACTGTTTTATTTATGCCAATGTCACAGCTTGCAGACAATCGCTTCGCAAAAGCTTTGCGTGCTCGTGACTCTTTTGCTCTACCCACGCCACGCCTATAGGAGCTTGACTGTTTTCAGAGAAAAGTGGTACAGCTGTATCTGTCTTTTATAAATCAGATAAAACTAAAGACTCTTCGGAGATATGAAGAATGCAATACTACTCTATAGGTACTCAAGATTAACATGAGATTGGCAGCATCTCTGTGTGTTATGTCTGCTTTAATGTGATTTAATGGTTTTAATAACTATTTATGCAAACATTCATTCTGTTTCATTAACATCACCAAGTGTTAGGATCAGTTTCTAATCAGTCTACCTTTCCAAATGTTTCTCTGGGTCATATGCTTGAGGTACATCATTTGTCAAGGTGTAAGTTTTCTTGAACCTTGTACAAAATGTTCTTCAGACCATTGGTTCTTTACACTAAGAAGAAAATAAAATAAAGAAAATAAAAGTTTTTTAGGAACTGAAAGGCACGGTGACCGGGAGGGGACATGTTCAGTTCACTTAGTTTCGTTGTTACCATGACATATTAGCTCATGAGAATGTGATAATATGTCATGGCCACAATATATTAATTTGTGGGAACATGATAAAATGTTGTGGCCACAAGATAATTTAGTTGAGGTAATGTCTTCCTTATGTCGTGGCCACATGATGTGAAGTTGTGGCCTCGAGATCCTATGTTGAGGGAACATCATCCTTTTCTCGTGGCCACACGTTTAATGCGTAAAGAAACCTGCATGACCATAACAATCTGGGATTATCAGAAGTGGACAAATTCATATTTTATTTAGAATTAAGAATGATGAAAGTGGAACATTTCTAAATTATTTTAATTTCACGCCTGGCCACGACATTTTATCATGTTTCCAAGAGTTAATATGACGTTCCCACAAATTAATATCTAGTGGCCACGACATATAATCATGTTCCCATGAGTTAAGTTTATGTTGTGGCCATGACAAAACTAAGTGAACTGAAAAAGTCCCCTCCCGGTCACCGTAGAATGGAACAAAAATAGTGTTTATATTGCATTGCTTGATAGTTTTTATGGCATTTTTTGATTTAAGAGTATATACTTAGCCTATTCTATACACAGCTGATGCCCTTCAACCTCTGTATAATGCAAAGACAACAGATTGATTTGCTTTGTTCTGTGGTTAAAACTCCAGCAAATACAGTTCTAATGAGATACTGTCAGCAAGTGCTGTTTTTGTGTTTGCTTGTGCTATATTTGATTATACTGAAGAAATAAATGCTGAATGCAAACTGCAAGACTTTTAATAAAGACTTGTTCAAAGAACTGAAGTAATGACTATCAAAATCATGTACATCAAATATATGTATTTATTAATTTATTTGATAAATTGGTTGGTTTCAGTTGCTGAGGAAGCAGTGACTGAGCACATATTGCCGATTTTGCCAATTTCTAGGATTTCAGATCTTGGCCCTTGGCCATCTTCACTGCCGTGGTGATGAATGACACTTGGTGACAGTCAGTGTGAATTTTCGGTTGCTAGATTCCTACCACTCCACAGTTCCCTCTCCAGGTGACGCTAACACAGGATGTTATGTCATCAAGTACATGTCAAGTCAATGAATGCAAATCAGCTATCCAGTAACGGTCAACCAACAAACGGAATGACACCCGGGGAAATGTTTAGCATTCTGTCAAAAGGCGCCAAAAACACTCAGGTGGAGGAAAGGAGGAGAAGAAGAAGGGAATAATGCAGAAACCGAGAAGGAAACGGAGAGGAAGTGAAAATAAACAAACACACACACACACACACACACCAACATAAAATAAGCCCCAGCGATGTTCTCATTACTGTCACCTAAAGATGTTCTGCTTGCAGAGGCGAGGTGTCTGAGCCCATGACAGATTCAGGTCCGGAGAAACGGCTCGATTTTACCATTGAGGCAGAATTTGGAACGACAGCTGGTGTCAGGAGTGCGGCAGGAACTTTATTCTCCTGCAGAAATGAAAAAAAAAACTGCCATGGAGCGAAAACATGGAGGAATAGTGTTTTGGCAGTATAGGAGCACACAGAACTCTTTCTCACATAATTCCTTTTGTGACAGAATAGTGTCAAGGGACAATGCAAATCTTTAATTAATATGTTCTAGTACAACTGCTATATTTGACCTGTCTAATGAAATTACATAAACTGCTTTTGGTGAAGTGAAGCTAAAGTGGTAACACTTTACAGTAAGGTTCCATGTGTTAATATTAGTTAGTAAACAAGAATTAACAACGAGAGATGTGGTAACACTTTATTTTACAACGTTCTTGTTACATGTACTTATTATGGTAATAACAGTAAATTCTACATAATTAAACACAACTGACCCTATAGTAAGTACATGTTGTTAATTAATTAGTACTCAAATGTATAATTACACTGTAACAAGGACACCTTAAATAATGCAAAACTAAAAATGTTTATAAAACCCTTATTGATCTTAGTTCCCCTTCAGGAACTCGAACTGCGTCGAGATTCGCTTTGGGAACGCCCTTGCACGACCGCGTTCTGAAGCACGTGTCAAATCCGTCCAATGGAGCAGCGAGACGTCACGAGCAGGGTGACGTAAGCACCAGAAAGCATAAAAGCGCATCCGGCAGGGCGCCACCCAGCTTCTGCCCTTCAGTAGCGCTCTGTGTATGTGTCAGTCTATTTACTGTTGTCTGTCCGCAGAAGCACTCATATATATAAAACAATGAGAAAGTCTATGGCGAGCGAACGACATTACAAACGCTGTGTTTCTCCCTGCCCAAGATATCTGGCGGCAGGGAATACACACGATTTGTGTGTCGTTTGTTTAGGAGTGAAGCATGCACGGTCAGCTTTCGAGCAGCTGATTGTCATCACTGCGAGCTCTCGCTGCGCACGCTCCGCTCTCGCCTGGCTGCGTTTGATGAGAGCGGCCAGGCTCGCGATCCCGCTGGCAGCGGTCCCGCTGTTGCCGAGGCACAGCACAGACTGTTGTCATGGGGATCGCGGGTGGATTTAGCGGAGGGATCCGAGACAGGCTCGTCCTTTTCTCGGTCCTCACCCGCTAGATCCGCGGCTCTCTCTCTCACGGTTCGGAAGCCTGCACGGCGGTTTTCAGTTCCTTCAGTGCCCTCATGGGGGTTCATTGATACCCCTGCCACCTCGGTGCTTCAGGGCTCAGTGAGCTCCGACGAGCGAAATTCCCAGCTGCCGCCCGGCAATGGTATGGCACGGAAGAGCTCGCCCCCTCAAATGAGGGTGCTACAGCAGTCGGTTCGGTTGTTCCCTCAGTGCCCTCATGGAGGTTCATTGATACCCCTGCCACCTCGGTGCTTCAGGGCTCAGTGAGCTCCGACGAGCGAAA
>NW_015506689.1:355654-362269 GCF_001515645.1 Sinocyclocheilus grahami
CTTCATGGTGCGGACAGCGACTGCAGGACCCAGTCAACTGCCCAATTGGTACAGTTCTGGAGTTTCTGCAGGAGCGATTCTCCGCAAGGTTATCTCCCTCCCCTCTGAAGGTATACGTGGCGGCCTTAGCTGCTTACCACACCCTTCTGGGTGGTCAATCATTGGGAAGACACCCACTTGCCACTCATTTCCTCCGTGGCACCCTGAGGCTGAGGCCGGTACAGCGCACCAAGGGGCCCATAGTACTTCAGGCATTCTGTCCTCCTCCATTCCAGAAAGTAGGTCAAGAAAGGCTTAATCTTCTCTGTCCAGTTCGAGCACTGGACGCTTACACACACAGAGCTGCCCGTGACGTAAGGCAGATCAGCTTTTTGTTTGTTTTTGGACCGCCAAAGAAGGGATTTCCGGCAACCAAGCAGACTATGAGTAGGTGGGTGGTTGAGGCCATCTCACTAGCCTATGAGTCCTCTGGCCTCCCGTCACCTATGGGGGTCAGAGCGTACTCGACCAGGAGTATGGCGGCCTCCAAGGCTTTCAGCTTGGGTGTGGCCTTGCAGGATATTTGTGGACATTTACAACCTACACCTGACATCTACCCCAGGTTCCCAAGTTCTCTCTTCGTGATGTGCTCATAAGTATCATAAGTATGGCACAGTTGGTATTCTCGTTCCCAAAGCGAATCTCGACACAGCTCGAGGTTACGTGTGTAACCATGGTTCCCCGAGGGAATGAGACGCTGCGTCTCTTTGCCATACTCCCTGCATCCCTGCAGGCGCTACTTCATCGAAGCTGGGTGGCGCCCGGCCGGATGCGCTTTCATGCTTTCTGGTGCTTAAGTCACCCTGCTCATGACGTCTCGCTGCTCCATTGGACGGATTTGACACGTGCTTCAGAACGCGGTCACGCAAGGGCGTTCCCAAAGCGAATCTCGACTCAGCGTCTCGTTCCCTCGTGGAACCATGGTTACATACGTAACCTAGAGACGTTATTGTTAATTTCAACATTTACTAAAACATTTTTAAAAAATCCAAAGTTGTATCTGTTAATATTATTTAATGTATCTGAGCTAACATGAAAAATGCTAAATTGTATTTTTATTAGCTAGCATAAACAAATATTAATAAATACTATAACAAATGTATTGTTCTTGGTTACTTAATGTATTAACCAGTGTTAACTAATGGAACCTTTGTAAAGTGGAAATTGGAAAATGGATAACTGTTAACTGTAATAACCTTAACATGCTATCAAAATGACAAGGACAGTGGACATTGGCTTTAAGGATTATTTGTCTTGCAACTTGCATCTTCTGTTCTGTTTTCTAGTTTATGAGAATGTGGTTAAGCCAGTGACAGGGTCACCAAACAATAACAACAAATGACACAACAGATTGAAAAAGCAATCTCTTTTTCTCCATCTCTCTCTCTACTCTTGTCAGTTGCCCTTTCCGTTTTCTGCATAACTATAAATGGTCACATTTTAACAATGTTCTTTTAGGACAAAGGCAAACAATCGTAGTGATTCAAAGCTCTCCTCCTTACCATTTACAAATGCTCTCTGCCATACCCCCATTATCATGTTCACCTATACAATTTCTAATCCAGAGTATAGCCACTGGGATTATGCAGTCAGAACGGCTTTTTTGACAGCACATGTTTATTCAGTAAAATCCAAATCATTTAGCATGCACATCAAGTCAGTTTAATGTTTATGAAACAGACCTTTCAGGCAAATGCTGCCTTTTGGATGTCTTATTAGCATCTGTGAGATATTTTCATTGTGGGTGTAACGCACCTACAAAAGCTGTGTCTGTTTTTTTGTAGAGGATTGAGAGGTTCAAATATAAATCTTTGTGTTCATGTACTTCCAGTGAAATTATGCTTTTCTTTGTTGGATCACGTGTCTCATTAGTAACACAGATAGCCCTACATAAAGCAAAGTTCTAGCATATATGCATTATGTTACACTTGAAACATACATTATTAACATATTGACATCTATCAATCATAAATATTTTTCATATTCCGAGATTTAAAAACATTACAAATCCTTTGAGGTTCATATAAAATTAATTAATGGAAATAATAGGAGACAAAGATGTGTACTGCCCCAGTGACAGTGTAAGTCTATATTGTACATTTCAGCATATATTTAAACATATAAAAACATAAGTGTAAACTTCAGTACGAATAATATACTAATACAGCATGTATCCTAATGAGATCAAATTTTGTGTGCTGGTGGAAGATAGGAAAATATTTTTAGTGAATTAATACTAAAAATATATATTTTTTAGCTTAAGGATGGCAAAAGACAAATGAACAAATACAAGTCTCCATTATGTATCCATCTCAATCTAACTGCAAAAGGAAGGCACAAAATCTATAATATTCAATCAATGCAGCTCACAGTTCCTCCATCATGTCACTGATCCACCCATTTCAACCCTGCTATATTTACACTCAGGTCAAGTGACCCAGATGACATGATAACAACCTGACTCAGAGGCTAGTTCCTCATTAGATCCAGTCTATCTTATGGAGAATGTCATCTTAAATACTTAAGGTCCCACCTCCATCATCTTCTTGATGTGAATAACTTTTATCTGGTTGACATAAATGAATGAAATGGAGGGAAATAGAGAATGGGAAATAGGAACAAATCACCCAGTAAATTGAACATGACACTCCTTTGATTGTAATCTCCATGAAGAGTTTTTCTTTCTTTCTTACTTTCTTTTTGAGGAGAATGAAATATACCCAATTTGAGAGATGTGAATATGGAATACAGTCATTGTCAAAAGTTTTGGCAGTGACATAAATGTTGTGTTTTGCAAAGTTTGCTACTTAAGCTGTTGTGGTCTTCATTCACATTGTTTCTAGACTATTGTGTAGAGTGATCAGATGCATTTTAAATAATTGCTAAAAGCTTCATTGGCAAAAAAAAAAGAAACAAATTTCACTGTTTTTTGATCCTGACACAAAATGACCAGCTAACATTAATTGACTAATCATATCAGCAGCAGCATGTGCAAGTGTGAATGAGTACTAGTCAGGTTAATCACTATCATACTAATTAGATTGTAAGAGCAGACTGATTTCTATAAAAGGAGGGAAGAAGCGCTTCCAATCATTGTGTTCTTGTTAGCAATGGTTACCGCCAAAGAAACACGTGCAGCCATCATAGCTTTGCATCAAAATGGCCTCACAATCACATGCAAGGAAATTGCTACAAAGAATATTGCACCTGAAAGAACCATTTACCAGATCATCAAGAACTTCAAGGAGAGAGGTTCAACTGCAGTGAAGACGTCTTCAGGATGTCCCATAGTGTCCTGCAAGCTCCAGGATCGTCTCCTCCTGAGGATTCAGCTACAGAATCGTGTCACCAGCAGTGCAGAGCTTGCTCAGGAATGGCAGCAGGTTGGTGTGAGAGCATCTGCACGCACAGTGAGGCCAAGACTTTTGGACAATGGCCTGGTATCAAGAAGGGCAGCAAAGAGGCCACTTCTCTCCAAGAAAAACGTCACGGACAGACTGAAATTCTGCAGGAAGTACAAGGATTGGACAGCAGAAGTCTGGTGCAAAGTTATTTTCTTTGATGAAGCTCCCTTCCGACTGTTTGAGACGAAAGAAGAAGGAGTTGAACGCTACCATGAGTCCTTTGACGTGCCAACAGTGAAGCATCCTGAGACCATCCATGTGTGGGGTTGCTTTTCAATCGAGGGAATGGGCTCTCTCATAATTCTACCCAAAAACACTGAATAAAGAATGGTATCAAAACGTTCTGCATGAATGACTTCTTCAAATTATCCATGTGCAATTTGGTGATGATCAGTGCATTTTCCAGCATGATGGAGCACCATGTCACAAAGCAAGAGTGATAAAGAAGTGGCTCGAAGATCATTACATTGAACTTTTGGATCCGTGGCCAGGCAGCTCCCCGGATCTCAATCCCATAGAGAACCTGTGGTCAGTCCTCAAAAGGCGAGTGGACAAGCAGAAGCCCACAAATTGTGATCAACTCCGAGAACTAATAAGGTAAGAATGGATCGCCATCAGTCAAGGTTTGGCCCAGAAGCTAATATCCAGCATGCCAGAGCGAATTGCAGAGGTTATGAAGAACAGGGGTCAACACTGTAAATACTGACTCATTATTATTATTAATTTTTTTTTTTTGCCAATAAAAGCCTTTAAAACTTATGATATGCTTATCATTGTTTTTCAGTATACCATAGAAACGTGGAAAAATAATCTACAAATACTGAAGCAGCAAACTTTGCAAAACACAAAATTTGTGTCACTGCCAAAACTTTTGACTGTATATTTCCAAGCAGACAGCATTCTCCTCAGTGACCTCTGTAAACTGTTGCATTGCACTATTTTGCTAATTAATTTTCTTGGCAGTGTTTGTGAATGACTGTAATGCGTGTTTCAACTGGCTGTGTCTGGATAGTGAATGAGATGCTCTGCAGATTCAAACATAAGCACCATATGTTGGTCCATCAAGATTGATTCGTCATTACAGCAAAGTTAGCTTTAAAAAAATGAATAAATAAAGCGTAACAAGTTAATTGTTGACATGAGTATTTAAAACTCTAAACTCACAGCACTATCATAAATTAGTATTCAGTCCATCACCGTCATGAGCAATACTTCCAACTGCAAGTGTTCAAACATGATCCAAACAACATCTGGAACTGTGGTTCTATTGATTCACAAGAACAAGAAAACAGGGCTCACATATCTGCACCTCAAATGCATCTTTAATGAACAAATTCAAATGAATGGACTTTGTTTTACATTAAGGGATTATACATCTGTGAGCACTTTGTACTTTTCTCTGATAGATTTAAAAGGATATAACTTTATTGAAGTTGCCCTTCAAAAACAACTTTTCAAAATACAAATGAACCATTTTCAAAGTAGAGTACAGCAAATAGAAAACTCACTCTCTCTCTCTCTCACTCTCTCTCTCTCTCTCTCGCTCTCTCACACTCACACACACACACACACACACACACACACAAAGATGCACCCCCCTCCCCTCTTTTCTAAAGACATTCTGGATAAAAGTCTGTCTCTTCATCATGTTTCATGGTCTTAATCTCTTATTTTGCACTAAGACTTAATTCAAAGTGTAAAGTTTAAAGCGACCAGTTACATATTAATATGCCTTTTAGACAAACTACATGTAGTTAACTTTCCCCAGACATTTTAATGGTGCCTTTAAACACGCTAAAATTGAGTTTAAGGTTATAGCTGAGGTTTAGGTCGGGATTAAGTGCAGGTAAATACACACATATGAATTTCTGCATTCCTCATGTGCCCCTTACTCTGCAAACTAGCAATTTTTTACTTATTTTTATAGATGCTAGTGCACTGCTTTTTCATAAGTACAACTGAGAAATAAAAGTAGGAGGCTTGTGGTCCTTTCATTAAATCATAATCTTGTAACAGGCTCAACCTTAAAATGTACTCTAGAGGCTAATTTGATGCAAATGTACTGGATCTGATCTAACTGAGGCTACATATCTAAGTCATGATGTTCTAAAATAAACCCGCTTTGAGAAACTGGAATCTTCTTTACTGTATTCACTGAATTCTCATTTTTTACACACTACTTTCTATTGACAGTGTATTTTCTAGTAAAGGACAGCTCACAAAAAGTCATCGATCATTTGAATGAAATAAAGATGCCCGTGAGGCCTATTTCATTCTGGCATTTGTGCCACCTCTCTGCCCCCCACACACATGCACACACACCTCATTGAGACTGGCCACTGCAAAATGTCTCAGATGACTACCATTAACATGCCAAAAGACAGATGTTAATGGCTGGTTTGCTTGTGCTGACGTTTTGTAGCATGTTATTACCTCGGTCCAGATGTCAGTGGGGGAGAGAGACTCCCATTGCTCATCTCTCCTTCTCTCTCTGTCTGTTTTTTTCTCTAGCCTATTGTTTGACCCGATGTTCTTCCTCTATAATGGCATTTAGAAACCCATGGGCCTATTGCATATCTGAATTTCTCCACAAAGTCCAGCTTTCAAGATGTTATCCATTGGTTTAGGACATTACTTTTTCTCTGGTCTTCATGTGCGTGTATATACCTCCATGTGTAGTTTGTGAGAGTTTCTCGTTTAGTGCTGTCTACATTCTGTCTGATCGAGTTGATTTGATTCTCAGTGTTATTAAGCACACACTGCAAAAAATGGCTTATCTTGCTTGGTATTTTTGTCTTGTTTCTAGTCAAAATATCTAAAAAGTCTTAAATCAAGATACTTTTACTATGGATAAGCCAAATGTCTTAAGCTATTTAGTCTTGTTTCCGGGGGGGAGGGGGAAGAAGACTAAATAATTATATAATTATAATATTTATAATTATATAATATTATAAAAATTATAATAATTATTACATTATTATTATAATATTTATAATTATATAGTATTATACAATTATAATAATTATTACATTATTATAATTTAATAATAAATTAAGTGCATTTTGCTTAAAACAAGTAAAATTATCTGCCAGTGGGATAAATAAAATACTCTTGTTTTAAGAATATTTTACTTACCCCACTGGCAGATAATTTGACCTGTTTTAGGCAAAAT
>NW_015506689.1:363677-371711 GCF_001515645.1 Sinocyclocheilus grahami
ACTCTTGTTTTAAGAATATTTTACTTACCCCACTGGCAGATAATTTGACCTGTTTTAGGCAAAATGCACATACTATTAATATTATAATAAACTTTTTTTTTTTTCCTGGAAACAAGACTAAATATCTTAAGTATATATACATATACATACATATACATATTTATCAAGCATTTATTACACATCCAAGTGTGTATGCACTACTGTTCAAAAGTTTGGGTTCATTAGGGTTATTTTTTGTGTGAAATTAATACTTTTCTTCAACAGTAAATTAACATTAAATTGACCAAAAGTGATAGTAAAAAAAAAAAAAACAGTAACACTATATATATATATATAATATATACTGTATATATATATATACATACAACTGCACTCATTATTTTTAGCTGGCTCTAATTCATTCCAAAGTCTTCAGTTGTCTTAAGCTTTTTACTGACACCTACTGCCTTGGATGCATGAAGTCTGTTTACTAACCCCTGCCACTTCACAGGAGAGCTGTTTATGGTTCACTTCTGTTTTGTCAATGTTTTCTATGTCTCATATAAACTGTTATAAGGTTTAGTTGCATGGCTTTTTTTGATTTAGATTTTTATTTTTATGTTTATGATATATTTAGCCATCTAGAAATTAGATTCTAGATGGTAAAGGGAGTCAAATCTGCCCCACTCAGCAATGCTCTGTTTCGGGACACAGCCGTCCCCCATTTTCCCTAGTTGTTATGGTGGCTAATTCTGGCCTCCTATTACACATCTACTCAGCTAAAAGAGAGCGATATTATCGTGTTTAGAATGAAATGCCTATGCTAGTTTATACATCACAGTAGCTCATTAGTTTTGTTTACTGGTGAGGAATCGTTCTCAGTCTCTCCTGGATCATTTTGCTCTGCTTCTACTGTGCGAATATGCCTTCCAGGTGTTTGAACGAAACTCTTTCACTGGGGTGTTCCTTCTTTACACATACTGTTTGTGTTTTGGAAGCAGTACTTTATGATGCGAGTGTATTGCATTGTCAAACTCCAGCCTAATGGGAGTTAGGTAGGTGTGCAAAGAGTGAACCCGCAGACGTTGATAAGATCAGACAAAAAACGCACATGTAGGCGAAACTCTCCTCAGAGCGTCTATGCTCACCTGACGCGTAAGGTTGGATGTTTTTAATCTTAAAGTGTGAGCCTGAGTCCCTCACAGCAGCACTCGACAGTACTGTTCTGTAAAATCTCCCCATCCCTGTGTAGAATTGCATCAGTTTGTTGATAACAGCATGTGGAACAAGATTAGGCTCCTTATTAGTGACTACAGAGTGATGCCTCAACCTGCAGTTCCGACTTTGCCCGAGGCAATACAGCCCCAGACACGCGCACACACACATATATGCAAACACACTACTGTAAGATTTAGGGAGCATTTGGATGCTCCACGCAGATACTGGAATCCAGCCTGAAGCGAAAATGTTCAGGCTGTAAATACCTCCACACTCTCCTGTTGCCCTTGTGTTATGGAAAATTATATTTCGAACATACCGGGGAAGCCAATCAAGATTGTTATTTATACAATCACATTTTGTTTATCCTTTAAGGCAAGAGATGAAATCAATTCAGTTTTCCTTTGTTTCTCTAATGATTGAGCTGACATACAATACTCATTAGGGGCTGCTGAATAAAAAAAAAAAGGTCTGAATATATTAGGAATGCAGGAAGAGTGTTGCTCTGATGGTGAAAAATGAAAGTTATAGAACAGGGCTAAAAAAGACTATGGAAACATTGGCTCCTTAAATGGAACATTTAACAGCTAAATTAAGTAACTGCTTAATGTTTTTTCACTAAGTCAGTGAATCTCTCAAAGCCCTGATTGCCTGAGTGAATCTGAGACCATTTTGTGAATAATTTGGACTAACACGTTAAATTATATATATATAGAATATATAGAATAGAATAAAATATATAGTATAAAGAATCGGTTCTTAAGAATCATATGTTTGTGTATCACACATCATGGCTACTATTCTGTGAAATGTTTCTACTTTTTTTTTTTTTGTTTGCCAGTACTATGGTATTGTGAAGGGATCAGATGTTGATGCCATAGTACGTTGATACCCATAAATCTTCAATGAATAAATTTTGTGTGTGTGTTCTGGTATACAATATGGTTTATGAGGACACAAATGTGTATAATGACATGGGTACTACAATGTAAACATGGTTTATGAGAACACACTGTGTACCCATAAACCAAAAGGCTTAAAAAACATACTAAATGGTGTTTTATGAAATTAAATAATTGCCGGTAGTTTTCTGTGAGGGGTAGGTTTAGGTGTAGGGCAATAGTAAATACAGTTTGTACAGTATAAAACCATTATGCCTATGGAGAGTCCCCGTAAACCACATACGCAAGAATTTGTGTGTGTGTGTGTGTGCAAAATGGAATTAAAACAACAACACATTTTTCTGTCAAATCATATACTGTAAGAAATATTTGTGAAATTTACTAATAATTTTTGAGGGAAAATTGTTTCTACCCCGATTTGAAGTTTATGTCCTAAATCTTCAAGCATGACACACAAAACAACAAGCTGCACTCGGGCAAAGTGATCAATGCAACGGAATCATGGAGCAGGAGAATATGGATTGTGGATCTAAACATGGATATAATGAGATGGTTCACCAGACACGCAGGCTCTTATACAACCCCTCCAACCCACCCACTCACATACCCACAAACACCGATTTCCTTTTACCGATGGAGGACATCGGGTCTTTACAAACAGCGCATGGGTGGTCATGCCGTATCGATTTATTCTTCCACTTCAGCATTCAGTTAGATAGTATCTTTTGCCTCCCTCCCTCTTTCTCTGTCTCATCCTCCCTCTTTCACCCCTAGCATCACCTCAATCGTGTGCTGTGTGTGAGAAGCATACTTGAAAATCTGGGATGGAACTGAGACAGTCAAAACAATGCCAGCCGGCCAAACTCTCGTAATCTCACTCCATGGCAGATGGCACAGTGTAACCTATGGCCTTGACAGATTGCTGTCTCTCTTCACCGTTCCAGAGCAATCGCTCGGTCCAAATGAGAGAGGAAGGGAGAGTGAGAGACAGCAGTGTCGGTCCAACTAGTGGAAATTACAAATGCTGCATGATTTGCCAACTGGGGAGTGCAGTGACTACAGGCAGGCTGTATGTCTGCAACTCCATAATTTATATCCGGATATGAAAAAGAGATGGATGCAAAACTCGGGTCTATCAAACATAAGAATAATTCCAACAATGAGGCTCAAAACATGAGAAGGAAAACAAGTCCTGTTTGCAAGCTGGTAATTATAAACCAGCCCCGCTGATGACTTGTCATCTATAATTCAGCGGTTAGAGGAAGAGACTAGCTTTAATTAGCGACATAGCGCCATAGCCTAACCTTCCAGCTCTTCTGTAACGATGGGATGCTTTTGGGCCAACAAGACACCGCTGGCATTTCAGCTCCTCTGGGGGAAGACCAATTATGAACAATGACAGTGCCCTACATGGTTCAATAGAGATATTATTCAATTGTCCAAAGGATGAAGTTCTGCAGGAAGTGTGATTATGGTGATGGAGATAATGACTGATTAAGAAGATGAAAACAACCCCTGCAACTATCTGAGAATTCATAGCATACTCTAAACAAGCAGCCTGGTATGTTTTCCCATTAAAAATGTGCAAACGCTTTCATGTTTTCTAGATCTGATTCTGCACGAAAAGTCTTTCTGCTCGCATTCCCCACTTGTCCCATGATTCATTTATTTATTTTGTGCTTTGTATCCTTGGAATTATAGATTTGATTGTTATTAAGGTGGTGGTGCATTCTGCAGAATCTGAAGGCTACATGTTCTTTTCAAAAACCTTCTGCCAGGACATCATTTGGAATAAGGATCATATTAATTTCATGTTTTCGCTAATGCTACATAAATCACACGTTTTGTGAGCCCTGGGAACAGCGGCCAATTAATCCAGATGTGCTGGCACAATTTTTGAGAATGTTTCACATGAGACATGGACATTGATCAGACTTCAAGAGCTGGAAAGGAGAAAAGGGGCTATTAACGGGACAGCAACATTATCAGTACAGGTTTTTATTGCTAATTTAGCCCACATGCTCATTTCCCTGTTTGCCCATTTAGAGGAAGAGAGAACATTATACTGCTGTGTGTGCATGTAAAACAGTGAGAGAAATCTTCTTTAAGGATGTCAACATTTTTACAGTAGGATTGATTTACTTATTTTCCAGTCAACTGAAATACAATAATAATATGTGCAGCAAAGGTAAAAAAGCTGTTGTTTGTACCTAAAAAAAATGAATAAATAACAATGATAGAATAAAAAAAAGAAGAAGAAAAAAAAAGAAGAAATTCAATAATGGCTTTAATTTATTTTTGTTTCTTTTATCTGATCTCATCTCTTTTATTTCTGTCCCCCTTTCTTTAAGCTTTAAGACTGACTCAGGATATCTCTATGTCTCTTCTGATAAATATTAAATGATATTTCTGGAACTGAAATGTTTAGAAATAGGGAGATGAACCCATTAACATCTCTAAAGAGAGTATGTGCACCCTAATTAACAAAGTAATGACATAAAAAAAAGAAAGAAGAATAAGTTTAATTTCCGCCGCTCTGTCACAGAGGGTCTAATACACACATAATAAAGTTTTTTACATTCCTCCTCTCCATTGTCACTCACTGTTTGAGGCTAATTGGATTTTGATAATGAGTCACATTATGTCAAGGGGACAGTTCCTGATTCCAGTTTATTTCAGTGCAAATTACTTGTCTATCTCAGGGATTTGTAATGGATTCCAGAGCTACATGCTAAAGAAAGAGGCTATTTAAGCAAATTAGGAAATGGGAAGGAGATGACCATACACAGTTTTAGCAACATTACATTGCAATAGGGAATATCAATTAGAATACTGTTGTGTTTAAAGTACTGTTGACTACAAATTAAGCTCTGTCAACAGCATTTGTGTCGTAATTGTGATTACCACTGAAAAAATATGTATATATTTTAGCAAAAATTTTCATTGTATAGTGAGGCACATAGCATGGATCTACAGAGGGCCAAGCAATGAACATAATGAACATAAACATATGCAAAGCATAGACACAAGACTTCAACATTATTTGAACTAGTTACCTACCAGTTTATTTTAACGGTACAGATAAAAAATAAAATAAAAAGTTAAAGATGCTACCTTTAGATGTAACAATAGCTTGTCACTGGTGCAGTACGCTTTAAAGGCAACTTTGTACCTTAACTACCCATTAAAGGTACATAGCCTTAGATTAGTAATATGTGTCCTTAAGGTTTTACTATGGACCTTTTAGGGGTAAATGAGTTACACATATGTCCCTTTGAGGGAACTACCTCAGTGACAAGCTGTTGTACATCTAAAAGTACAAATTATATCAATAGAGTTTCCCTTTTACTGAACCTGGAACATTTGCTAAAGAGAAAAACAATACTGTAAGAAAGAAACTTGTAGGCCAGCAAAGTTTTGCAGTGAAAACTGTTATGCTGTTATGCTGGAATAATAATTTATTCTGAATTATAAACCTCCAATAGAAGTTTGATCACATTCATACTTGATTTTTTGTTAATCATGCATGCCACAACTGATTGTTGTTTAAACAGTCTTCTAGGTTTTATTAGAAAGATTAATTTGCAAGTCCTCCACTGAAAAACAGGACCTGATTGGGAGTGCACGCATCAGCGGATTCGTGATGTATGTGAGTGAGAGCCAAGCGCTAATCGATTTAAACTTCAGTCCTTTCATTCGTACAACACTCATTATCAGTCAGGCCATTCCCATAATACATTACTCTTCAAGGATGATCTGGCAACGTCAGCAACATAAATCATACCTGGCTCTGTCTTTTACAATCAACCGCTGCTGGTCTATTATCAACAGATCTGTCGTGAGAAGAGCAGCACATAAAAACCAGCAAATGCAGGACTTCATCAACATATTGACTGTACTTCCTAGGAGAAATTCAAGGCAAATGTTAGTTTTTCCACTTAATGTCACTTGTTATGAAGGCTTTCCAAGGCCTTACAAGGGCCTGATCAAAGCTGATATCACAGCAAGCCGTGTTAAAAATGCTGTTGATTCAGTCAGTGGAGGGGAATGATTGTTGCAACATTGCCAAAGTGTTATATAATTACATACACTACAGTTCAAAAGTTTGAGAGAAAAAAATAATCTTTCTAAAGCTACTTTTTGCAATATCTTTTTCATGCTTTTCTCATGTAACACAACCATGGTATGAACGATTTCTCCAAGAGACTCAGAAATGAAATGTTTGAAAATTTGAGCCTCTTTCAGCTGGAGGGATTGAAGACGGTGAACAATGTCAGTAAGTGTGAGTGAATGTGTGCCTGTATTTGGGCAAGAATGAGGAGCCATTGCAGGGTGTCTTCCATCTTTTATGATTTTTACCATGTGAGAGAGCAGCCCAAAGGCTTGACCTCGACACACACTCTAACCCATCTTTTATCTCTCCCAGCTCCACACATAAACAAATACGCACATGTGCACACACCTATAGCATAGTCTAGACCGATTCGGCTTCTGCAGTGCTGCAGCATCACATCACTCTTAGAAAGAGTGTGAATCTTCTCTCGTCTTCAACAGACTGTAAAACATACTCTAAGCCATCAGTCAGACTATTTTCGCATACACCCTTTTTTCATACCCGATGCACAGAATATCTCCCACTTTCTCTTTGTGTCTCTCTCACCGCCAAGTTCTCACAAACCTCAACATCAACCGTGAGCAATTTAAATAATACTCAAAGACCAGCTCACACATTTCAAACTTACACGCACACATCCCAACAGCAAACTTAAAAATAGTCTGTACTCGTGATAATGAGGAGGCCAGGAAATCATCTGCACATGAAGGCAGAATATAAATCACGATACAATATTTTGCTGACACCTTCTCATCTCCACCGGGCTGTTCTGTTTATTTCCTGTGAAATCCATCAAACATAATTTACTGGACGAGTTCAACCTGAACTAAGCTGCTTAGATTAATAAATGTATTTCCTATTTATCGCTTTGGTTTTCTCTAAAGCTGTTTACAGGGTAAGAATGATCGCTGTGTGCTTTTTAAAAACAACTACATTAATCTTCTTAGCTGTGCATAAATCTATTATCTGGCCATCAACACTGTACGGACTGTCTGCATGAGCGTATGTGTACCTATCCTGAGCTATTTCCTCAAAATGTTAGTGCCATTTAATGTGACTTATAATGTCACACAGTGAGCGTGTATGTCAGCATTTTGAGGCTCTTTTTTATGCCCAGTATACAATAACTCTGATGCCATAGACAAATGTGTTCTTCTAGATGGGATGTATACACACAAACAACAGATTTGATCCCAAATTCAGCCCGTGGCACTCAGGGGACTGCTGGCACTTTTTTTTTTTTAATGGAGGAATCAATTTGAATTCCTTTCAGCTTTTTGATTCTCTTTGGTAATTGAAATTGCATGGTCCACAGACTGGTTTAATATTGTTCTTTAGTCCCCCGCTTCCTGGCAGAGGCTTGCACATGTACAGTATGTGTGTGAGAGTGAAAGTGAAACAGCGTGAGAGAGATATAATAAGCAAAATTTATTTTGTCTTGATTAATATTAAAACAAAATGGCTATGCATGTATGTATGCATATATATATATATATATATATATATATATTGTGGCGGTCAAGTCTCAGCTGAACTTCATGAGTCTAGTCAAATTTCAGCTGATCTTCATGAGTCTAGTCAAATTTCAGCTGATCTGCCAGAGCCTCGTCACATCTCAGCTGTTCATCCAGAGCCTCGTCACATCACATCTGATCATCCAGAATCACGTCGCCTCCCAGCCGATCATCCAGAGTCATGTCATGTCCTGTCTGTTACACCCAGAGTATCAAGGTCAGTTCTTCAATATCCCAGACTGGCTTCCAGCATGGAGGACCCACCGCTGGTGTCGGCACGTGCAGCTGGCATCCCTAAACCAGTGCT
>NW_015506689.1:371966-388343 GCF_001515645.1 Sinocyclocheilus grahami
GCTCGTCCTGTCATGGCTATAGAGGCCGTTTACGAACTCCCTGCTTGTCCTGTCACGGTTATGGAGGCCTTTTGTGAACTTTTGTCTTGTCCCGACCCAGCCAGGGAGGCTGCCTCTGAACGCTCAGTCTTGCCTATCAACCCCAATGTTCTGTCTATGTTGTCTCTCTCTGCTCTCTTGTTGTTACAGTTTCCGCCATGGTCTCCTGATCGGTGTGGTTCACCGGGGGGGTTTCCTGTTCCTTCTGCTCTGCCGTGGTGGTCCGCTGCTCTGCCGTGTTGGTCTTCTGCACTGCCTGCTCCGCCGTGGTGGTCTTCTGCTCCACCGTGGTGGTCTGCTGTCTGGCTCTGGTGGTCCTCTGCCTCGCCCTGGGGGTCTACTGGCTGGCGCTGGGACAGGACGACTGGTTGGAATTGAGGGAAAGATGAATGCGGCCAAGTACAGGGATTTCCTGGACGAAAACCTTCTCCAGAGTGCTCCGGACCTCAGACTGGGCCGAAGGTTTACCTTCCAACAATACAATGACCCTAATCACTCTGCTAAAATAACGAAGGAGTGGCTTCACAAGAACTCTGTGACTGTTCTTGAATGGCCCAGCCAGAGCCCTGACTTAAACCCAATTGAGCATCTCTGGAGAGACCTAAAAATGGCTGTCCACCAACGTTTACCATCCAACCTGACAGAACTGGAGAGGATCTGCAAGGAGGAATGGCAGAGGATCCCCAAATCCAGGTGTGAAAAAACTTGTTGCATCTTTCCCAAAAAGACTCATGGCTGTATTAGATCAAAAGGGTGCTTCTACTAAATACTGAGCAAAGGGTCTGAATACTTAGGTCCATGTGATATTTCAGTTTTTCTTTTTTAATAAATCTGCAAAATGTCAACAATTCTGTGTTTTTCTGTCAATATGGGGTGCTATGTGTACATTAATGAGGAAAAAAAATAAATTTAAATGATTTTAGCAAATGGCTGCAATATAACAAAGAGTGAAAAATTTAAGGGGGTCTGAATACTTTCCGTACCCACTGTATATATATATATATATATATAGCACAAGATATGTGAAAAATATATAATTATATCTTCATTTGTACAGGTAATGTTCATCCATTTTCAAATAGGAGTTGTAATTAACAGAATTACTTCAACTACAGTCACTTGAAAAACTTCGAATAAAACCATTTACATTTACATTTAGGCATTTAGCAGACACTTTTATCCAAAGCGACTTACAAATGGAACAATGGACAATGGAAGCAATAAAAATCAACAAAAGAGCAATGATACGTAAGTGCTATAACAAGTCTCAGCTTAAAGGCACAATATGTAAGATTTTTTTATTAAAATATCCAAAAACCACAAGGCCAGTGTTATATATTTTGCTGACTTGTGTACTTACATTATCCCAAATGTTTCGAAGAATGTTTAAATCCAGAGAAATAAGCAATTTTAACTAGTGACACGCACCGTGTCCGTAGTGTCATTGTGTCGCCTGCCAATGACGTCATAACCCCTCGATTTCTGGTTTTGTTTTGTAGAAAACATGGAAACACCAAAGAAGCTTTACTATATGGTGTGCGTTTTAATAGACCGGTGACGACCGCACAGAGTAGCATTATAACAGAACTTTCAAATGTATCTAGTATAATAAAACAGCGCTTTTTCCCCCCACATACGCACGACCGGAAGGAGTGGAAGCGGTCGACTGTGGCATAATAAAAGCTCAGCTGCTTTCGAGCCGTGTGTCACGCTCGTTCAGCGGCCTCGTTTCGCTTCGACGGCTTTCAGCTTCACCCTGCTTCATTCTACTACATTAATATATCATTAGCTCATCCATGAACATGATTTCTGATCGAGTCCCGTTGGATTGCATCGGCTGTGGGGAAGAAGACGACAACTCCCATGATTCCACACTCAGTCAAGGCGTCATCAAACAACACCTTTGTCTCTTTGTTTATTTTGAATATGCGCCCTCTAGTGGAGAAAATTACATATTGTGCCTTTAATGCAGTACACGTAGCAAGGTTTTTTTTTTAAATCATATAAAAAAATACAAACAAAAACAGAACGAATAGAAAAAGAATAGAGCAAGTGTCATGACTCTCACACTGGGAGCACAGGGATGAGCGAGGAGACGAGGGATAAAGTAAATCAAAATGGTTTTAATGAAGGCACACTGGGGATCACAGGACGGGAGACATCAGGCAAACAAAATGACACTTAACAGCAGACAGAGAACTGCGAACTGAGAACACTTTAAATACACAGACACCAATGGGACACACCTGGGAGCAAATTAACTAATTAATCAAAACACAGCTGGAGACAAATACACACAATGAGGACAGGAACAGGAAGGACCAAATAAGGGCAAGGAAGGCACATGAGGAGCAAAACACCCACAAAACACGGACCAGAGTCTGACATAACTCCCCCCTCCTGGAAGGCGCATCCCACGCTGTACAACATCCAATGGGGAGGGGGCTGGGCGCTCTGGAGGCCTCTAGGAGAAGGGTTAGCAGACAGAAGGCCTCCAGGGCCGTGGCGGATCTGGCAGTTCGGGGCGCCATGGCGGATTAGGGGACTCAGGAGGTCATGGCAAAGCAGCCTCCGAGGCCGCGGCCCCAGCCCCCGCCTCTACGGCTGGAGCCTTGCTACCACCCCCCCAAAAACATACTTGAGGAAATTTACAGGGCTGAACTGGGGGATCAAGAGCCCTCCCTGGGCTGAACTGGGGGATCAGGAGCCCTCCCTGGGCTGAACTGGGGGATCCCCCACCCCACCCCAACAAAAAAATACTTGGGGAAGATTTCGGACTCCGAGGCCCTCTGTGGGCCATAACCAGGGACTGGAGCCCTCCCTGGGCTAAACTGGTGATCTGGAGCCCTCCCTGGGCTCAACGGGGAATCAGGAGCCCTCCGTGAGTTATACTCGGGAATCAGGAGCCCTCCGTGGGCTATACTCGGGAACAGGAGCCCTCCATGGAGCGAGCTCTGGGGCTGGCAGGCTTGACTCAGGAACAGACGACGGGCTGGAGAGAGCCTGTCTTCGGAGTGGCCGGCGAACTTGACATTGGCCTGGTCGGTGGGCTTGCCATCGGCATGGCCGGGGGCCTGTCTTCGGAGCGGCCGGCGAACTTGACATCGGCCTGGCCAGCGGGCTAGTCTTCGGAGTGACCGGCAGGCTAGAATGAGCCGCGGTTGGTGAACTTGACAACGGCGCGGCCGGCAAGCTTATCTTCCGAGCGGCCGGTGGGTTTGTCTTTGGAGCGGCTGGCGGGCTTAAGTAAGCTGCGGCCGGTAAGCTTGACAACGGTGCAGCCGGCACGCTTCACAGCAGGGTGGTTCTCACACCGCGGGGAACAAACAGGATAAATAAAAGAAAACAAAGGACTATTCAAAAACAAAAACAAAACACGGGAGAAGGAGCATTTCGGTCTGCTGTTCTGTGACGACTCACACACTGGGAGCAGAGGAATGAGCGAGGAGACGAGGAATAAAGTAAATCAAACGGGTTTTAATGAAGGCACGCTGGGGATCACAGGACGGGAGACATCAGGCAAACAAAATGACACTTAACAGCAGACAGAGAACTGAGAACACTTTAAGTCAGCTGATCATCAATCATAACTCCAAGGTTTCTGGCTGTTTTTGAAGGAGTTATGGTAGATGTGCCTAACTGGATGGTGAAATTGTGATGAAACGATGGGTTTGATGGAACCACAAGCAGTTCTGTCTTGGCAAGGTTGAGTTGAAGGTGATGGTCCTTCATCCAGCAAGAAATGTCTGTTATACAAGCTTATCGCCGGACCATCAGGATGGAATGGGAGGTAGAGCTGAGTGTCATCAGCATAGCAGTGATATGAAAAGCAATGTTTCTGAATGAGAGAACCTTGTGATGCCATGTAGACAGTGAAGAGAAGTGGTCCAAGAATTGAGCCCTGAGGCACCCCAGTAGTTAGATGTTGTGACTTGGACACCTCACCTCTCCAAGATATCTTGAAGGACCTATCTGAGAGATAAGACTCAAACCACTGTAGTGAGGTTCTTGAGATGCCCTTTGCCAATAGGGTTGACAGGAGGATCTGGTGGTTAACCGTCTCAAAAGCAGCAGACAGATCCAGCAAGATAAGTATTGAAGATTTGGAATCCGCTCTTGCCAGTCTTAGGGCTACAACAGCTGAGAGCAAGGCAGACTCGGTTGAATGTCCACTTCTGTAACCAGACTGGTTGCTGTCGAGGAGGTTGTTCTGTGTGAGAAAGGCAGAGACTTGGTTGAAAAGAGATGGGTTAAGGGTGGGTTTCTTAAGTAGTGGGGTTATACGAGCCTGTCTAAATGCTGAGGGAAAAACACCAGTGTGAAGGGATGTGTTAATAATGTGAATGAGTGCATGTACAACTGCAGGATAAATGGCTTGAAGAAGATGAGATGGAATAGGATCAAGCGGACAAGTAGTAGGATGATTGAGTTTGGAGACTTCTGCCTCAGAGAGTGAAGAGAAGGATGTGAACAAGTGTATGTTTGCTGGTAAGATGTGCTTGACAGTTTGTGGTGTGGAAAATTGTGCACTGATGGTTTTAATTTTATTAACGAAGAACGTGGCAAAGTCGTCAGCTGTTAGAGTTGATGAAGGAGGGGGAGGAGGAGGACAAAGGAGCGAGGAAACAGTTTTAAAGAGCATGCGAGAGTTAGACAAATTGTTAATCTCGTTATGATAGTATGTCATATATGTCATGTATGCATTTACAGTTAAGTGAATTTATGCAGAAGTTCAACTGTGTGTATAGAGCAATTAGAGGCTAATTTAAAAAATATTGTTTATGGAAAAATGTGCTGACATGTCTGAATATAGTATGCAGTAAATAAATATATAAATACAGCTGCAACAAGGTGATTATTGTCCAAGTGCAGCAAAGTGCATTCATCATAGTTTTTAAAGTATTTTAACATTCTAAGTATATCTCTCCTAAGCATGCTTTCACTCAAGCAATACATGCCATTTCATATACTACAGCTCAAAGTTTTGAGATTTTTTTGAAATAAATGCATACTTTTATTAAGCAAGAATGGATTAAATTGATTTAAATGAGAGTAAAGAAATTAAAGATTTGTAATGTTACAAAAGGTTTCAATTTCAAATAAATGCAGTTATTCAAAATTTGTGTTCATTATAAAAAACTGAAAAAGCCCTTCCACATTTTCTACACATCAAGCGGTACAACAATTTCCACTAAAAATAATAATATTAAGAAATTATTTTTAAGCACCAAATCAGCAATCTGATTTCTGAAGGATCATGTGACACTGAAGACTGCAGAAATACCTGCTGAAATTTCAGCTTTGCCATCACAGTAATAAATTACATTTTAATATATATCAAAACAGAAAACAGTTATTGTAAATTATAAAAATATTTTACAATATTACTGTGTTGTAAGAGTCTTCGGTCCCACTTATATATATATATATATATATATATATATATATATATATATTCAGGTGTCTTTAACTACTATGTACTTGTGCCAAACAAACAACCAAATAAATAGATAAATACAAACATATATATATATATATATACCTACATACATAAAATGTACCTATTGTGCTCATGCCACATTTCAGCTAAAAATCATCTGTACTGTTCTACTCAAGAAGAGAGAGAGAGAGAGAGAGAGAGAGACCCCTACATCAGGGATGGCCTGAGGGTGAGTAAATTAGTAGTTGAAGATACTTAATGTAAAGTGGGTCTGAGTCTTCGTTCAAAAACGTAAAAAAAACAAATATTCTGACCTCTTTTTATTGTCACTAATTCATGTAAATTAGTTGTTTTGTTTGTGTGTTTGTTTGTTTGGTAAAATGCAACTATGTTTAACACTAACTCACTTTGCACCAGTTCAAGTTGTGTGCACATGGTTTATGCCTGTCTAAACTTCTCTTCTCTTCTCAAGGTCAAAGAACCGAGCAGCTCAGCAGTCAGCCATGACAGGCAAACAGTCCCATGATGAAGTTGTGCAGAGGGGCTGGCAACTCATTCAAAAGGCTAACAAATCAGCCTGTTGCATCTTTTGGGGGGTGAAAGTCCTTTGTTTTTTGTTTTTCTGTAAGGGTCCATTTCCAAACCATTGAGATTTTTCACAGTGGTCTATGACCCATGCTTGACATTTCGGGAGAGTAACACTTACTGACGTGGACCATAAACCGTGTCTTTATAGTCCTATTCATCCAGCATTGGACATATAGTGGAGGCTGTGAAATGCCATTTGGTTGCAAATGAAGGGAGCCAATGAAGGCCTGCCATTGTGACATAAGCATTGATGGCAATATCATGTTGAAATACAGCTCCATCTGAAGAGAAATTACCTTCATAAAAGAACATGGCTCAGCATTTTGAATAGTTTACGTGAGAGATATAGTGTTATGTATGCCTTGGTATTTTGATGGAGGTGCCATTTGTAACACAATTGGAGTCCTCCCATTAGTCAACTTTCTTTAAAACTGCTTTTTGAGCATGAGTGCATGTGTTCGCCTTTCTCCTGTTGTGGAATTGCGAGTTGTTTTCAAGGAAGGAAGAACAGAACTATCCCACCATGGCAGAGATATTTAAGTTCACAATGTACCCACATTTCCTAAAAGTTTGGTGCATTTTGTTCCTGATTCATCTCCCCACTGTGGCATTGAAATTCGCAGTACTCCTTTAGAGATTCATAATCCTACAGAGCAGACACTGTCCGTGGTGCTGAACAGACCATGTGTTATGGGGCTGACGAGACGTGAGACGTGCGGATCCATATGCAAAGCTTTATTGAGCAGAGAGGTCAGAAACACAGGCAGGGTCAAACAGTGGCAACCAGGTATATTGCGGGCAAGACACAATAATAGTCCTAGGGCTAGCGTAGGTCGATGAACGGCAAACATAATCAGAAGGGGCAAGAATAAGGGAGAAATCCAGGAAACCAGGCGAAGATCAGAAACTGAGAAAACAGCTAAGGCTAAGGCAGGGAAACTAATGAGGGCTCTGTAGTGTAGCTATCTAAAGATATGCGCTAAACAATACTCGGCCCAGGGAAGGGATCAGAGTGAGTGTTAAATAGTGAGGGAGTGATATGAAACAGCTGGGTGCAATCAGTGTTAACAGCTGTGTGCAATCTGTGCTGAGTGCAATCAGTGCAATGAATGATGGGATATGTAGTCCGAGGTGATGTGCAACAGTGTGTAGTGCGAGAGTCAATGAAATTGGAAAGGGTGACCTCTGATGGCTAGCAGAAGGAAGTTCATGGACCGGATTCGTGACACCATGGACAAAACAAGGCTCACACAAAGAAATTCTCCCTGCACCAAATATGTTTATAGTGGGAGTCCTATTTGCATGTATTCCCTTCGAAAACCTCAGTCCATTTCATATGTACCAAACTACATTCAAGGATCCAAAAAACATTGGAGTATCTCTCTATACTTTATGTGCTGAGCAGATCTAACTCTAACTCTAATTGCAGGGCCCTTTGAAATCTGTTTGATTGATTGATTGATCCCCCCCCAAGTTCAGTTTTATTTGTATTATTATTTAAATTGTGTTTTCAATTGAATACAAACTTATCATCAAGAAAATAGTAATACTCAAATGAATTCATAAAATTTTAACAATTTAATCACGTTTTTAAAATATGATAATAAATAACCGTATTGACCCAAATATAAGACAATGTTTTTTTCTTGGAAATTCATCTGAAAAAACGCGGTCGTCTTATATTCAGGGTCTAGACTTTGACAATGGCAATAATACACCCACAACAATAGGTGGCGCCAAATACGCATAAAACGAGTGTGCCATGAAATACGTAATGTAATGCGTGTTGTAAAGATCGCGAGAAAAAACTAAAGAAAAAGAAAACCTTACAGCTGCATGAGTCGTGACTGTCACGTTTGCCTGATGGGACCAAACTCCCTTTGTGATTTTAAAACGTAAGATGGTACCCAGATTTGAAGACTACAGTAAGATTTAACTTCTACTGTTAATAAGATTTTGGTAGGCTATTAGATGGATAGCCTAAATGTCCTAATTCAGATGGGCTACCTGTTTTTTTTGTTTTGTTTTGTTTAATGGTATATCAAAAAGTGTATATTTTTTAAATGTGATTGTTGGTACATTTTACCAGTTTTTACCATACTTTCAAAACAAAAATTGAAATAGGAAAAATATGCAATATGAAAATGATTGAAGACAAAATGTGTTTTACTGAGAAAAAACAAGATTTGTTTTTTAAAAAGCCTTTTTCCAAAAGATACATCTGGAAAAAGGGGGGTCGTCTTATAATCAGGGTCGTCTTATATTCGGGCCAATACGGTACTTAAATGTGAATGTAACAAGTAGTTTGTTTTTGTTTGTTTATTTTTGTCTAAATGTGCTGTGCTACAGAAATGTATTGTATGCATAAACATTGATAAAAAATATTTTTTTAAATAATGAAATAATAATTAATAATAATACTAAATTGTATATCATAAGTTTTTTCAGTTAAACTGAACTTTTATTTTGTCAGTTTGTAGTGAAGATCTTTGAGTTCTCATTTGTTTTTCAAAATGTTTTATCAATAAGTTTGTATCAATAAAATGGTGAAATGCTGGTGAAGTGACTCTTAGAGTAGCTCTGGAGATGAAATTCATATTGACTGTCCTCACATCCACCATTTTCCTATGCCCCATGGCACTTCTTGTAAATTATGAGAGTAACTTTTAATTAAACTGTAAACAACTGTGAATAAACTTGTTTGACGATTCGCTCTATGAATGCAATAATAAGCATTTGCAAAAACTGGGTATAATGAGTTGACTTCTCCTCACTCTTCCACCAATGAAAATCTAAATGAAACTTTAAACTCTAAAAGTATTAGCAAATTACTATCAGTAGACCATAAACCTCAATGCTCAGATGAGTCTTTCAGCAACAATATTATGGATGTGTTTAATACTACTGTATATTAACAATATATCTACGTCTATATTACGTAACATGTATGTTGTGTTAATAAAAATGTTACATCATTAACACTGATGGATATTTAATTAGCTTTCTCTCATTTTGACAGACAAATGCTGTATTTTCCAACTTTGGAAATGTTCCAGTAAACACTGAAAGGAGTTAGACGTGAAAAAAGGGGAGAAAACTAAGTTTTAAAGTGCCACTTCAAACAGGAAGTGCCACCCATAATTTAAAATGCCATAGAACAAGTGAATAGTGAGATGGCAGACTCTAAAAAAAGCTATGAGCATAACACATGATTGAGTATGTGGATGAAACCACTCATTCACTTTGTGAAACCAGAGTATGCAGACTTCATATTTACATATCACAGGCAATCGTCCACATTGTGATTTGAACTTGATTAATTGTACAGGCAATTTTTCTCACTCTTTCACGTGTTGGCAAGGCCTGCTACAATGAAGGCCCTTGATTCCATATGTGTTTGATCACATATGGAGTACAAGGAAGCATAATATGTGGGAGAAATGCTATTTCTACTTAACGCAATAGTGACCTGTCATAGAATCCATATTGCACTCCTGCCAACCCCGTAAAATGGGTCATTGTTGAATTATTGCCCATCAATGATATTTTAATGATAATTTCAGGTGCGTAATTAAGTGTAATAATAATATAATTTCATGGATGTTTTGTATTATAAAAAATAAAAAAAATGTGATTGACTTTTCTGTAAGCTGAACTTCTGTTACCTACACAAATACCGAATGTGCTATAAATTGTGAATATTATTTCTTCACTAATTGTGTTCAGACAGAGAACATTTTTAATGAGATTCACAAAAATGTAATTTTCACACATGGCCCCATAACAGAGATATGTGTTGAATATTGAACGCTATTATCTTTTTTTCCTTCCGGAAATATAAAGTCTTTGAACTTGCATTTTATTTAATATCTCTTAGAATTCAACAGGGTCATCACTGGATTCAAACTGATTTGTTTAAATGTGCCACAGGCAAAAGATTTGACTAATTAGGCATGTGCATGGACGTCTCTTAGAATGTGACATTTGAAGCTGTTGCAAAGTGCTGGAGATGTGAAAAGCACAAAGCAGCAGCAGCAGGATTGGAGGTCGACTCTGTCTTCACCCTTGAAATGTTCCACTTTGAAGCTACAAACAGACTTTAATGTATTTTTATTCTTTATTATTCTGATGGAGGAGGCTGCACTTAACTATGCATGATTATGTGATTCTAATGTGAAAACATGTTTGGTGTTAATGATATAACTAGTGTTTATGTTTGTAAAGATTTCTGATGCTATGATTCATATAAGCAAAAATAATAAACATATCATATAATTGCAATTTACATAAACATGCTTGTTGAACCATTTTACCCCTTCCAAAGTGTCTAATTAATTCTCAAACATTATGACATTCTGGGCATAATACAATAAAGGAATACGACCATAGATCTTTTATCGTTTATATTTCTAAGTTCAGAGGATTTCTGCATGTGTCCCGTGAGGCGAGGAGAAGAAAAATAAAACTTAATTCAAAAATTGTTACAACATCTCCCCCATTACCTTACAGAGCGATGCATTGAGTTTCTGTTATTACCTAGTTGGATTTGGCCCAAGAGGCCACTTCTGCGAAAACACAGTAAACTAATTCTGACATCAGTGTAGTCTGCCTGGAGCTATATTCAACAAACAGTTGAAACAAGAGATTAATAAATCAGATATCAACACCCTGACATATTTTCAATTATTTCATATGAAAGTGAATCTCTTTGCTGTCTTACATCAAAATGTTCACAAAGCCTAATGACTGACCTAATCATAGAATTTGATTGTGTTCCCTATCAACATATGCAATGTTATGACCAGGAGTGCAACCAAGTTTATTTGTGTGCATGTGATTTGTGTGGAGATTTGATGCTGACAAAGCAAGACTGCTTTCTTTTGTCATTCTCTCTCTCTCTCTCTCTCTCTTTAACAAATCTAACTATAATTGGCAGATATTACTAAGCAGCCCCTCAGAGTACTTTTCAACATTATTCATCCTTTATTATTTCTCCTTGATCCATCTGTTCTTTACATTTGTGCAGAGCAATTATTAAGGTTAGGTCTAAAAGTGTATATTCTGAGATACACTTCTATCTTGCCATTTAAAATTTGGGTAAAACTAAAATTCAGAAATAGTTTTACAAACTATTGGCTTGGTTTGATATTATTGGTTTAGAAATCCATCACTGAGTCTATGTGTGCAGTTTCTGCCCTTGGATTCTGTGTCAGTATTATCCTTTAGTAAGACAGTATTTTGCTTTGCCAGACTTCAGACTATCTGCTTATTCGGGCCAAGAACCACAGTAGAAAAGAAGCGGTTGCCCGATTGCCTCATGCATCAACCCTACAGTCAAACCAAAATTTATTCAGATACCTTCAACATTCCACACATTATCACAGTTTAATCGCTATAGTTAAGAAAATTGTAATAAAACATGACAAGAACTCAGAGTTAAACTGTCAGAACAAATTTGTCTTGATAATGTCAGATAACACTAAAGCAAAAAATGGTCAGTTCAAAGTGTCTGAATAATTTTTGGTCCCAAATTTGTATCAATTTTACTGGTAGTCCACTGTATGAAGAATTTGTGGGTATAATATGTCACAGTTTACTTTATTTTGCTATCCTCACTTACATAAATTAACTATAGTGTCCTGCACCCACTAGTAAAAAAAATATCAAAAATTATATCTGGTGTCTGAATAATATTTGGTTTGACTGCTAGTTGGCTTTTCTAAACATGATATCTAGATGTGAGTAAATCTGAAAGACTGACATACTGTAACTCTGAAAAAGTATATTTTTGGCAAAGCCAAGTATGTTAAGGTCTGTTTATTTGCTACTGAGTGTCTAAACAAATTTTGAACTCTCTGAACTGACAATTTCATGCCTGAACCTCCAATCTGCTGGCAAACATAAATTGTCCTCTTCCTTTCCTCTTCCTTCCTTGTTTCCAGGAAGACTGATAAAAACCTGTGTGCGCTGCACTGGCGGTTTCACACAGTTCTTGCTGTTTTTTTTTATTTTATTTTATTTTTGTGGTCAATATGCAGCAGACGGTCAGCGATGGTCCATGAGCTGTGTGTGGCCGTGCCGTCTGAGGCAGTGACTAATAAAGTAGTGACCCTAAAGGCCACTGTTGACCTCTATGATGTACTTTAAAGATTATATAGTTATAACCACAAATAGGTAAGTATTATAATGTGTATAGCATTATTTATCCAATTATACAACATATTATAAGGTTATTTATAAAGTATTATGCATGTATTATAATGCATTAAGTATACCCTTATAATGCATTATAAATACAGGTTTCATAGAAAGTGTTACCAACAGGAGAAAGAAACTCATGTTAGGAACATCTTGACGGTGAGTAAATGATGACAGAATTTCCCTTTTTTTGTGGGGGGGGGGGTTATCTATCCTTTTAATGTTGTCTTTGATCATGTTTAATCCTACAGTCTATATTGTCACTTTTGATCGAATTAATGTATCGTTACTGAATAATAAATAAATGAATAAAATTGACCTGTGACATTCTGACATTATTTCATTATTTACTCATATTCAACTCGTTTCCAGTTGAAACATGCTTCATTTTTTTAATGAGAATATTACAAGCGGAAACAAATAATCATCAAGTAGTGATAGCATAACAGATATCTGGAGTAGGATGTGCTATATATAAATTGCCAATATCCAGGTATCAGTATCCAACTTTGCTAACAGAGGAAAGTTTTTGTATTTGCATGAAAAACTGTTGTGTTACTCCTGGTCCATATACAGCCAAAATCAATGTTCCTCTGTCACCCACACACACACATGCCTGCAGTGACGCCAGTAAGTGCACCAAACTCTCATTGTCTGTGTTTCTTCCTCTCTCCACTTTAGGCTGCAAGATGCATGTGAGAAAGAGAGAAAGAGACACTTTAAGACACTTGTGCCAGGCTGTTGGCTGTGGTGTGATGTATGTGTGTATGCATTTGTGTGTGCCAATAACAGTCCATGCTTTAGGCTGCAGGAAGATAGTGTGGATGAGGGTCCAGCCGTGGTGCAAGATCACTCTCTGAGCCAATTGTAAGAGTGAAGGCTTGATCTGAACAGCAGGGAAAACCCCAGGGTACTCACACTATTGGCCTAGCCAACTGAGAGACGCCTGGGGACATGTACACATAGAAACAATAGACAAAGAAGATGAAAAAACCATCAACAACATACAGATCACAGAAAACTAAATTTAACACACTTAGCAGCACTGTTATCACCCTATTCAACACCCCGCTTGTCTTTTCCTCTTCTACGACATACGTTCTGCTTCCACCACTTCTATAAGACCAGTATAAAACCTGTCAGTGAGGGGGGAAAAAAATAAAATAATAGGCACTCCTTTACTTTGGATCTCTTTCTTTACCAGTTATTTCAGTTTAAATGGATAGTTCACCCAAAAATGAAAATTCTGTCATTAATTATTACTCAGCCTAATGTCGTTCCAAACCTGTAAGACCTTCGTTCATCTTCGGAACACAAATTAAGACAGTTTTTGATTAAATCTGAGAGCTTTCTGACCCTGCATAGACAGCAACGCAAGTACCACGTTCAAAGAAAGGTAGTAAAAAAAGGTAGTAAAAACATAGTTAAAATAGTCTATGTGACATCAGTGGTTCAACCGTCATTTTGTGAAGCTATGAGAATACTTTTTGTGTGCAAAGAAAAAAAAAATGACTTTATTTAGCAATTTCTTCTCTTCTGTGTTGGTCAAAGCATAAAAAAATATATAGTTCCTCTTCAGGAACTCGAGCTGCGTCGGAAAACGCTAGGGGAACGCCTTCTGTGACCACGCTCTGAATAACGTGAAATCAGTCCAATAGCTGAGCGGGACGTCACGGGCGTGTGACGTCATGACCAGGAAGCTATAAAAGCACGTGCGGCAGAGCCAGTGTCAGCTTTTCTGTCATTCAGCGAAGCGCTCTGTGTGTGTTAGTCATATTTATTGTTGTCTGTTAATTGTGAAAGTCTATAAGCTCCAGCTATGTCTAAGCTCATGCAAAGACAAAGCATTTCAAGGACCTTCCCAACGGGGAGAGGGTGCGATGCTCCGTCTGTCTTTCTCCAAGGAGATTGATACGGAGGGCGTCAAAGAGCTTGCCAGTTGCTCAAACATCAGTTACACAAGCATATTATGCCTGATATTATAATGAGCAGCATTAATAGGGAGCGGAGCTCGCGCAGTCGGCACTCGGGGGGCGGATTGTGTTTTTTCCGCTGTTAAGCGCTCCGCTCTCGCCGGGCACGCTCCGAGGAGTGTGTCCGTGCCTGTGATCTTGCAATTGCGGTCCTGCGGCTGCTGAGGCACGGCGGCGACTGAGAACGAGGAGATCGCTCATGATCTAGCAGACGGGTTGGAGACGGCTCTTCCTATCTCCACCCGTGTTCGCTAGATCTAGAGTTCGTTCTCGGGTCTAGGAAGCCCGCGCTGCGGTTCTTCCCCTCTGAGTGAGTGCTCCGGCCCTCTTTCTCTTAGGAGATTGATGTTGTTCATGTGACTGAATGGCTCGCACGCAGCACATATATTACATCATTTCGGTTTTTGATGTGAATCTTACTACACTAGACCGTATTTACTCATCTGGTTGTTTGATTGCATTTAATTCTGAGGAATAAAATGAAGTATTTGTCTGACTATGAGAAGTTAGATATACAGGGGCTCTTGGGATATACATTTCTCGAGTGAGAGCACGCGTTAACCTCTCTTCCTTTGAGGAGGTTGAGGCGGTTAGCAGGGGCTGCTGGGCGGAGCAGTCCCAACCCACCATGTTCCAGCCCCTCATTCTGGGGCCCTCACTTCTCGTACTACGCAGAGTCTAGAGTCAGAGTGGCACTCCCAGGCCGAAGGCTTCTAGCAGAAGGCGGGTCTACGGACCGTCATTCTCGCTGGATAGTCTTTGTCGTAAATGTCCTGATGCCTAAGGCCTAGGACTTTTTGAGGGCCAGCTCCCTCTGGGGAAGAGCGGTGTACACCGCATTACACGATGCTTGTCTCTCCTCAGTGCCCTCAGGAGGTCGGTCTGCCAATCCTGCCGTGTTCCAGGGCGCTCAGAGCTCTTCTCTCAGTTACTGCCCAGAAACGTAGCGGTACTAAGAGGCTCGCTACCTCTACGGAGGTATCTAGATGGGTCCTGCCCCGAGCAGGCTGTTGTTTATTCGTCCTAGCAGACAACGTGGGTCTGAGGGCCGTCGTTTTCAATAGGAGACTTCAGCTATGAGAGTCCTGATGCTGTGGCTCAGGACCTCGGAGGGCAAGCCCCTCTGGGGAAGAGAGGTTCACACCGCATTACACGGTGCCCATCTCTCCTCAGTGCCCTCAGGAGGTCGGTCTGCCAACCCTGCCATGTTCCAGGACACAGCGGTCTCAGGCGAGCGCTTCTCTCAGTTACCGCCCGGAAACGTAGTGGTACTAAGAGGCTCGCTACCTCTACGGAGTTATCTAGAACAGCTAGTACAGCCGTCCCCTGCCGGTGTGCCACTTCAGGGCACTGAACTAACCGTTCTGGGCACACCAGAGATCAGTCTCGAGAGACTGATTCCCTTAGTAGCCCACACTTTCTTGACTCAACCACATCGACGATTGGTTGATATTAGCTCAGTCTGAGTGGATGGCGGTTCGACATCGAGATGTCGTTCTCGCTCACACGAAAGAGCTGAGGTTAAGACTTAACGCCAAGAAAAGTGTGCTTTCTCCAGTACAGAGAACCACTTATCTGAGCGTGGTGTGGGATTCGACCACGATGCAGGCATGTATGTCTTCTGCTCGGATCGAGTCGATCCTCACCTCAGTCGCGAGCGTAAGAGAAGGCCGGTCACTCACTGTCAAGCAGTTCCAGACTGCTTGGGCTGATGACAGCTGCGTCCAACGTGATAACTCTTGGCCTGCTGTACATGAGACCCCTACAGTGGTTGCACAAGAACAAGGGGTTCTCCCCGAGGGGAAACCCGCTCCACATGCTCAAGGTCACGCTGAGGTGCCTACGTGCCTTAGACATGTGGAGGAAACCTTGGTTCTTGTCTCAGGGCCCGGTGCTGGGAGCTCCTTGTCGCCGCGTATGCTAGTGACGGATGCATCCCTCACCGGTTTGGTGCGATCATGAGTGGCCACCCTGCCCGCGGTCTGTGGAATGGTCGCCATCTGACATGGCATTCAACTGTCTGGAGATGCTGGCCATGTTTCGAGTTCTCCCAGACCTAAGAGGTCACCATATGTTGGTAACAACGCAACGGTGGTCTCTTACATCAACCACCAGGGAGTTCTGCGTTCGCACCCCTTG
>NW_015506689.1:388455-390969 GCF_001515645.1 Sinocyclocheilus grahami
GAGGCCCGGGGAATGGATGCTTCACCCCGTGGTGGTGAAGCAGATATGGAGAGTGTTTGGCCAGGCTCAGGTGGACCTATTGCGACTCATATGATATCACACTGTCCCCGCTGGTTCTCTCTGACTCATCCAGCTCCACTGGATACCATGGTACAGTCATGGCCGAGGCCTCATCTGCACGCCTTTCCTCCATTTTTCTGCTCCCGGGAGCTCTGGAGAGAGTGCGCTGGGTCGGGGCCCGTCTGTTGTTAGTATCCCCGTTCTGGCCGTGCCGAGTTGGGTCTCAGGCCTGATTTTTCTCCTCGACAGCGCTCTATGGGAGATTCCCATCAGGAGAGATCTCCTCTCACAGGCGGAAGGCACGCCCCCGCCCGGAGCTGTGGAAGCTGTGGGTGTGGCCTCTGAGGAGGCACAACTCATAACTTCCGGTCTCTCAACCGAGGTTGTTGAGACTATCCTCCATCCAGAGCTCCCTCTATGAGGAAACTGTATTTCTGCTAAGACCGCAAGCCCGACCCAGCTAACTGCCCATTTGGTACAGTTCTGGAGTTCCTGCAGGCCTGTTTATCTGCAGGGTTGACCCACTCCACCCTAGAGGGCTTCGTGGCGGCCATTGCGGCCTACCACGCCCCTCTTGGTGGCCATTCAGTGGGAAGACACCCTCTTCTTACACGTTTCCTCTGCGATGCGCTGAGGCCGAGGCCTCCGGCCAGAGAAGCTTAGGCTAAGTGGTGGATCAGGATGCTATTCCAGAGCCTCGATTCCTCTGATCTCCCCTCTCCTTTGGGGGTCAAGATTCATTCCTCCAGAAGTTGGACTTCGGGATGGCGAGCCCCACCTACTTTAGCCACTGCGGGCTCTTCTGTTCTCTCGCCCTAGCTGTGCAGTCTTCCACACTCGGCAGAGATTTAGAAGTCTGGTGGCATGGGCATTCTCGTTCCCCTAGTGTTTTCCGACGCAGCTCGAGTTCCTGAAGAGGAACGTCTCAGGTTACGTATGTAACCCTGGTTCCTCGAGGGAACGAGACGCTGCATCTCGGTGCCATACTTCCGGCATCCCTGCCAGCACTTGCCTCATTCCTGAAGCTGACGCTGGCTCCACCGCACATGCTTTTATAGCTTTCTTGTCATGACGTCACCCACCCGTGATGTCCCGCTCAACTATTGGACTGATTTCACATGTTATTCAGAGCGTGGTCACAGAAGGCGTTCCCCTAGCATTTTCCGACGCAGCGTCTCGTTCCCTCGAGGAACCAGGGTTCCCTTTCAGTCAATCACTCTCGATGTCACGTCGGAGGACCGACGAATTGGGATCTCGCTTAGAGGGACCAATCTACTTCGAGTGTAAACTAAACGAGCCAATGCACATTGGCATGCGATTATTGCATCCAGCTGCTGCTGATCACAGCGTGAGTATAAGTAGGCAGCAGATGCAGCGCATAGTCAGCTTTTCGCTTCGGAGCCGAGTGATCACATAGTTCTGCTCCTGACTACTCTACTGAGAGAAGAAGACTGAACGAGTTCAGCGTGCTCTTGGAGAGCTCTTCGTGTTGGCGGACGGCACTTCAGCGGTGGTGGTTTCCCGTGTCGAGTGGGTTGCACACATCAGGCTGCGCTACCCCCTGTTTGTGTTGTTTCTGGGTCCCCAGAGGGGACGGGGGGTTGTGGATGATCTAGTGAGTATCACACTCACCCTCCTCTCTTGCCAGAGAGCAGCAGTGGGCGGATCGGGAGGACGAACCAACGGACTACCCACGCACCCTCTGCTCGAACGCAGGTCAGTGTTACACACACCAGACCCCGCCTCGGACCGGCTACGAGATGCCCGGGCCGGGTCCCTGCGTTTTTCCGTGCTGCCCCACTGCGGGTACGCCTGTAGTTCCGTTGATGCCACTAGCGCGGTGTCTGGGTGCCTGGCTTGAGCTACCCAGCCCATCTCGATGGCTCCTTCGAACCGTCAGGCGCGGCTATGCGATTCAGTCGCCCGGCGTCCCCCCCCCATGTTCAGTGGCATCCCGATGGTCCTGTCTTGTGGGCGGAGGTCGCAGTCCTACTGGCGAAGGATGCGATAGAGCCGGTCCCTCCAGCCGATATGAAGACGGGGTTTTACAGCTCCTACTTCATTGTACCCAAGAAAGGTGGTGGGTTACGATCAATCTTGGACCTGCGTGTCTTGAACCGGGCGCTTCACAGTGGTTACCGTTCAAGATGTTGACGCATGAACGCATCTTCGGGTGCATCCGTCCCCGAGATTGGTTTGCAGCGGTAGACCTGAAGGATGCGTACTTCATGTGTCGACCCTTCCGCACCACAGACCATTGTTGTGGTTCACGTCCGAAGGACTAGCATATCAATACGAGGTCCTGCCCTCCGGGCTGTCCCTGTTGCCCCGTGTCTTCACGTAAGTTACGGAGGTGCCCCTTGTTCCCTTGAGAGAACAGAGCATTCACATTCCCAAACTACCTCGACAAAGCAGTCTCGGGATCAGTTGTGCGAACACAGGGACTTGGTGCTC
>NW_015506690.1:0-716 GCF_001515645.1 Sinocyclocheilus grahami
GTTTAGATAGCTGGAAAAGGTGACAAACAGGCTCTGCGCTGACAGAAGCAGCAGATGCTGTGAATCCTCCAAAGGCCCCTCACTGCCAGATACTAATTAAACCCAGAATAACAGCTCTCAGAAGCTCAGTAAAACACACACTGCCTCCTGCTGTTTAAATACCAGTTGCAGTCTTGATCTCCAGACAAATAAATTCAAAATAATGCTATTGTTCTTTATTTGATATTTCCCTATAGGATTGTTTACAAAATCATGAGCAGTTGTGTTGATATTTGAGAGTAAGCGTCCCTGACAGCTTTGTTTGTAATTTTAGATCTCTCACTTTTTGTTTATACAGTATTCAGGCCTGCAGCACTGCAGAGGGCATGCACAGACAGCAACAATAACCCAAACCCTTCTCAATTCCCATGACAAACAAGGTGTCATTTCAGTTTCAATCTGCTGTTTCCTTGACATTTACAGACAAATGCACATCAAAGCACATTGTGTCACAGATCTTTCCTTGCCATTGTGTGTAAGTGCCCTTACCTTGGAGAACCTCTCAAAGTGCACTGTGCTCATGTTCAACTCGGATTCTGTATCCAAACACTCCAATGTCACATCCTGTCCTTCCAGAATGGGCTCAGATGGACCGTTTACCTCCAAAGACGCTGAAGAACAGTAAAATAATACAAAAGAATAGTTAGAATAGTAAAACAAAACAATGTCGAATTTAC
>NW_015506690.1:1522-4124 GCF_001515645.1 Sinocyclocheilus grahami
TCTTTGGAGAAAGGTGACCGCCACGATTGTGATGAGAATATAGCCTCTCATTTTGAAGGATATTGACTTCTGCGTTTGAGAGCAAGTTCTGTCGAAATGAAAGTTTGTAAACACAATTTATGAGCGCGGAAGAAGGTGGAGCATGCACGACAACTTACCGTGCTATTGTTTCTTTTGTAGCCTATTTATTACAAAGATACACCTATGCACTAATATAATGTTTCAAATACATTTATTTGTTCTTAAGTTGTTCTGTCATATTATAAAAATACTTAGAGACAACACTATCTTAAGCCATGGTATCAAAACATATCGAACACCTCGTCCAAATAAGCGTATGCGTCACTTGTATCTAACCCAATTAGTGTTCAGAAGTTGTGAGTGACATTTAATGAAAAAGCACTTCTGTTTCTTCTGGTGCCTATCAAGGCGTTTTTAAATGTTTTGTTTCGTTTTTGTGATCTGCAATAAAGCAATAAATAATGCCAGGACTACTTAAATTTGCCAATGTTGCGGTTACTTCCTCAGAGACCACAATTCCTTTCTAAAAAGTCTATTTTAAGACAGGCGACGCGTTACATTTAGATACTGAAAATTTTTTTGAAATCTTCCATACATTTAAAACTGTTTATTGTAGCCTACCTACATTTGTCATGACATCCTTAAAATCATTTTACCTTACCATGCTATCATTTCATAACAAACTGAATGCGTGGCCATTTCAACCGCAGCTGCTGGGTATGATGTTTATTATTGCTGAGAGACTAGGTCTATGTGATTTTTTTACTTTATATGAATGGCTATGGTTAATGGATTCTCTTTACCTTTCATTTCATTAAGATGTCGATGCAAACATTTGATACTTTGCATGTAATTTGTATATACATGCATCCCTGTGCAAAGCTTTCTTTGAATAGAAGAAATTATTTGTGAATACCAAAAGGTCATGTTAAGGCTAATACATTTTGAAAAGAAACACTTTACATGCGCGTAAATACATCTGGAGTGAATCTTCTCTTACCAGCAAAAAATATATAATAAAAACCTTGACCCAGGTCACTGCCACTAAACTGGAAGGAAGAAAAATAATAAACATGCAGGTTAGAATGTACTTAGTAGTAGGCCGTTAAATAATACATAGCCTAGGAAATTTGAAGAGGGCAGAACAGTAGGTAGGGAACAATAGAAATTTCCTAGTCTAAAGTTCATTGACCTTACAGTAATTTCAGATAATCACAGGTGACTGTAATGACTCAGCAAAGGTGAATTCTTTAGGAAGCGCAATTATAATTGTAGTTTTGAAATGTATCTGTAGGAGGCTACTTGTTGTTTGTTGTAGACAAAGTTTCATGTCTTATAATGAGAATATGTAACCCCAAGACATGGTTCAAGGGTTGTGGTCTGAAATGAATCACAAATGTTACAGATAAAAGTTAATCAACAAAACAGAATACCTCAGTAAACCAAACTGGTATCACTAGAGTCATAAAGTTGAACATATAAACTCCAAACTCTTAAAATTTTAATTCCAAAAAAGGTACATCAACCTTTATTTTATTGACATATGTGTACACAATGCACATATAGACTTGAGCTAAACTGACAGATGTACAAGACGTATCTGAAGCTCTGGGTTGAGAGGTCATTGACCAACAACATTCACAATACTGCATAAGGAGGGTTCACGTATCAACAGTGTAATTTTAAAGATACAAAATGGACACAAAAATAATGTACAATTCATTTCCCCTGATAGTGTTGCCAAACTTTAATTCTAAGTGATAATACTTACAGATATCTTTAACAACAACCCTTTGGCCAATTGTAAAAATGGCATCCCCTCACTTCATGCAGTCTTGTGTACTGTCAGTCCCTGCAGAGACCACAAATACAGTAAGCAACACCTGGAACGTACATCAAATATTCTGATAAGGTCATAATATTCATCCCCACACAAGAGCATCATTTAATTTAAAAAACACATTAATTCTAAAACCACACTTGAATGTGTGATGAATAATCTCGATGGCCATATTTTACTTTTGAAGCCAGAATCTAAAGATTTTGTCTTTTAGTTTGCATGTGCTTTTCAAGCTTCCATTAAGACAGTCAGAAAGAAGGGCACTGCTACTTCAGCAGACAACTGTGCTCTGTCAATTTCAGGCTTAAAACCTCGAGTTAAAACCTAAGAAACCAATTGGAAACATTTTCATCCATTCTTCAATCCGCTTGTCCTCTGTAGGGATGTGGGGATACTGGGGCCTATCCCAGCATCTTGGGCCACAGGCCGGACAGATGGCCAATCCACCACACATTCACACCTTCAGACAGTTTAGCTGCTCCAATTAACATATGTTGCATGATTTTGGATTATGGGGGAAACCAGAGCACCAAGAGGAATCTCACGGCAACACAGAGAGAACATGCAAACTCCACACAGAAAGGCCTCAGGCTCAAACTGGTGACCTGAGGCAACAATGCTACCCTCTGAACCACCATGCGGCCCTCCAATCAGCACCTTTTCTTAATGACCCAGTTCATTATCAAAACAGCATCAGAAGTTTGTTAAACTAAAAAGAAATATAAGCTTTAAAAAAAAAAA
>NW_015506690.1:10628-11067 GCF_001515645.1 Sinocyclocheilus grahami
TAAGGGGGTCTGAATACTTTCCGTACCCACTGTATATGAATGTCACATTGCTGCATATGGGCCATTCTACCGAATGGGTGCCATTTCTGTCCCCAGGACATTATATGTACAATTATGCATGAAAAGTAACTATAAAATATATTTTATTATTAAGCAAAGTGTCCTGCACATTAATCTAACTGTAAATTTAAAATATATAATTTAAAAAAATTAATATAAACTACCTAAAACACTGAAAGCATAGCGTTTGCTACATGTCCCCAGTCTCTAACACAACATTTTAACATGAAATATTTAAAATCATTCAGAAGTCATTTTTATTTAGCATTTTTGAACCTCCACGTCCCATCTGTGCTTTAAATACATTTAATTCAAAATAAATCTATAATATTTTAGATAAAATACACTTTTTAGTCGTGTCCCCAGGTTTTCACTCAGT
>NW_015506690.1:17572-18422 GCF_001515645.1 Sinocyclocheilus grahami
CAATCTTAATCTGTAAGACAGCATTTAAGAGAAGAGAGAAAGAAACAAATAAATAAATAACTAAAAAAAACACATAAACAACTAAACAATAGTTCAAATTATCTTTCTTCTTCCTTAGGACAAAATGAAGGACTACAGTGGGATGTACAATTTTAAAAAATCCTCCATGAAATCTAACAGTATATGTCATTCTTTTTGTTATTAATTTGCATTAGACACTTTCAAAGATTACATTTCTAATAAAAATAAATAACATTTTGGTATGCTTTTCGCATTTTGTTGTTTAAACCTGCCCTCCTTCCTCCAACGTGCCAATCAGCATTAGAGGGCGGAGCTAAAGATGGCTGGGCATAATTCAGCGTGGTCTGTGTATACATAGTGGAACGTGCCCGAATCCGTTGATAACAGGCAGTGACTCGAGGAGTTGATATTTAACAGAGGCTGCTCTGACTGACATCATTCATTTCACCTGGCGTGGGAGCCGAGAATTAAAGACAGCAAAAGGGATTCTGACATGCACTTTCAGAAATGTGAGTACGGAGACTTTTTTCGTTTATTTACAGAATTTATACAGCAGAAAGTGATGGGGAATTTAAGTTGGCTTTATGAAATGGTGGAGTAAAAAAAGACAGAAATTGTCGACTTTCTCAGGGTAAAAAGGTACAAAATGTGTCATTATGGGCAGTTGCCTACCCTACTAATATGTATACTTGAGGTACTAATACCTACCTTTCAACCACTAATATGCACCTTTTAGGGGTAAATAAGGTACTTTTTGAAAAGATACCGACCCAGTTACAACTTTAGTACCTGTGTGTGTGTGTGTGTGTGTGTGTGTGTGTGTGTGTGT
>NW_015506690.1:18877-20102 GCF_001515645.1 Sinocyclocheilus grahami
TCAGTTTATTTATTTATTTATTTATTATTATAAATATATATATATTTATTTATTTATTTATTATTATTATTATTATTTTTTTTTGTGTGTGTGTGTTTTTTGTTTGGGTTTTTTTTTGGGGGGGGGGTTTCTCCTCACCTTCTCGCATTGTCACTCCCATAAGCCCGTATTCTGTTCCACGCTCCAGTCCAGTTGGTGGCGGTAATGCACCTACAAGTTGGTTTGCCATCCGCCAATAAACACCAAAGAAGAAGGAAACACCAAAGACGCGTTAATATGTTGTGCGTTTTAATAGGCCTATGACGACCGCACAGAGTAGCATTATAACAGAACTTTCAAATGTATCTAGTATGATAAAACATTTTTCCCCCATATACACACGACTGGAAGGAGCGGAAGCGGACGACTGTGGCATAATAAAAGCTCCGCTGCTTTCGAGCCATGTGTCACGCTCGTTCAGCGGCCTCGTTTCGCTTTGACGGCTTTCAGCCTCACCCTGCTTCATTCTACTATGCTAATAAATCATTAGCTCATCCATGAACATGATTGTTGCCTGAGTCCGATTGCTTCGGCTGTGGGGATGAAGACTACAACTCCCATGATACCACACTCAGTCACGGCATCATCAAACTAAGCTTTTGCCTCTTTGTTTATTTTGAATACGCGCCCTCTAGCGGCGAAAATTACATATTGTGCCTTTAAATTAATATAAATGGTTATATTATATTTCTTAAAGCAACAGTGTTAACAGTAAAGAAATCCAACAACAATTACTTGAATACACTATTTCTATGATGAGGTTGAAATATATAATATCATTTTGCTTCTTTGCTAAAAAATAATTATATTTTCGGAAGATATTTTACTCTATTTAATATATAATAACATTTAATATTATTGCTAATCATTTTTAGGTTGTATTAAAGGTGCTTGGAAAATATTTTAGTAGGCTACAAGAAGTGTTTTTCAAAAATGTATGAAATCAAACCAAAAACATGAAACACGGATGACATTTCCAAAAACAAATTTTTAAGTTTTAAGTTTTACATTTCTAAAATATTTCGCCTTGTTATCATCTCGGACATAGCCTACTTATTTGTCATTTTGTCAACCCTTACTGTTGCTTTTTTACCTTTTTTTTCCTTTATTGAAGAAATTATTGAACATTACAATACATTTTAACAATTAAGTCCACATACACAAGAAAGAAGAACAATCTTAATCT
>NW_015506690.1:21093-24872 GCF_001515645.1 Sinocyclocheilus grahami
GAGAGAGAGAGAGAGTAAAGTAAGTGTTCGGGTTAAAGGACCACTAATAAATTGACATTCGCGTTTAATAGGTAATTTAACTAAATACACAAAGGCTATTAAATACAAGTAGTTTTGACAACCTTTATCTTTTGCTGTTTACATTTTTTTTATATGACGTAAGCTCGGTGATGTATGACCGTTTAAAAATAGACATAACTCATTTGAATAAAGGATCCCCCAGCAACGTAGAGTACTGTCAGTCACCGAGTTCATTTTTACAGCTATTTGGACAAACCCCTTAATAACTCCTCCCTGTTCAACTTTCATTTCCCGTTTTTAATGGGTGCGGGTCTCATTTTTATAGAGAAAAGCCTGTGAAAATGATAAAGAAAATATATGTGTCGACCTTAAAGCAGGCATTTCTAATACTGGTACAAACTGTCATGTGGAATATGCCAGGTGTTTAGGAATAAAGTGCCATCTACGATTTTTGTAACTGTGTCTAGAGTCAGACAGCGGAGCGAGAGCTACGGAATCCCCGCGATGACACTGGCGCGCGTGACTCACTGGCCAGGGATTTCCCTCTTTGAAATTACAAGATAGAGGTGCGAGGGTATCCCAGCCGCTAAAGCCCACTCTGTCGGACAGTTTAACCATAAAAATCAATCTTGTGTATCTGTAAATATGTGACCTTTGAAACTTTTGCGAGTGATGGAAGCATTGTTATTAGATAGCCTGCTTAAAGCATGTGAATGTCAGGCGTTTTCTACATCATTAACGTTTGGTGGTTGTTGTTGTTATTGTAACACATTTTCAACGTCTCCTCCACATTCATCTCTTATAACTAACACTTTGTGTCTAAATTATGTGAATTAATGTCAGCTACAAAGATGTTGTTACAATCTTCTCCAGTAATACCCCATTTGCTTATTAAAAATGGCTTAGACTTAGGGTCATCCCCCATGACCACTTCATTTTAATTTCATTTGACTTTTAATTCAATTAAAAGAACAAGACAATATGTATAAACGTTCTAAAATATATAGTAGACTGTGTGTTAGTCACATCTCAACTGTGGAAATTGTAGGTCAATACTGTCCTATATGATCTTTGTGGGTCCAATAGAGGTGCACTGGACAGCGTCCTGTGTGTGGATGTAAATACTTTATATTTTTAAAATTACTGTAACCTCAGAAGGGTAATGGTCATGAATGACAATGATTTCACTCTTAACTGGTTAAGCTGAAGTCACCCCGTGTTAAACCACTCTCTGCTTTCTCATACACAATGTAAATAAATCTAAATCGTTTATATGCATATTGAGACATTTTGATATAACTTTCTGAATTTGTGTATCTGTAAAGATATTATAACCGTTGTTTTAACTCCAGCTTTTTTCTTAATCTTTCAGAAATATAGAACTTTGTGTATTTCTGTGAGTCAGTTATACACAACCACATGTAATGTACAGGGTTGAGCAGCAGATTATCTTTCCTTTTAACTTTTTGAGTCCGCTTTAAAAAGTGAGACTGAGAAGTGGAGTAATTAAAATAACATGGAATGGAGAACAAACAAGAGAGATAAGGAAAGGAATGATCCCCTCAAGGTTATGCCCAGTGGAATTTCCATCTTCCTCTTTTGAATCCCCTTCATCATAAGAATTAGGCTACTTGGTGTTTTGCTGAAACCAGTTACTTTTCCTGTAAAGGGATACATTGCAGAATAAGACGCAAATCGTTCTTCTGTCTAAACTACAAATAGATAAATCATGCAACCAAAAACCTGTTATTGTAGTTATATAAAAAACAAACTATTATCAGAACATGGAGGTGCATAGTATATTCTGACATACCCATAAAATATAATAAAATAACTTAAAAGTGTTTCTCTTACACTACAATGTTTGAAAGAAATATCTGTGCGTAAAGAAGTAATTCAATAAATATCGATATTAGATCTGTTTTATTCCTAGTGGGGAGATGAAGTATTGCAGTTTAGCTGTGACCTATGCAGCTGATTTCAGCTCATTACTGCCACTCAGTGAAAAGTTAGGCAGGCATCAAATCTTACTCTGAATCAGTAGCATCTGTTCATACACCTCTGATGGGCCCCTGTGAAGGACGTACGTCACTGATGCAGGAAGAAGATGTGGTTTGCCACGAAGAGCGTAATGGAGAAAAGGAAATAGTTACAGAGAGCGTGCTGTGAGAACCGTCTCCGTAGACGCAGGGTTTCTGATGAAGACAGGTAGATGTGACCTCAGCACCTCTTTTCCAAATGGAATACCTTCCTCACGAGTGAGAGGATGAGAATTAAGCTCCTCCGGTGGAAATGTGTTTCTTATCTCACATTTGGGGTCACGATTTTGAAGAAACTTTCTTTCCCTCTGCTCTAGAATACGTAACTGATGCCCACTGGAAACCTCCGCTATTTGCATTCTTGTCTTCTTCAGTTTCTTTTGGTGACTAACACAAAAAAAATACATTTTAAGTCATACCAACACCTGTTATTAAAAATGGCCCTGGGGAAATCACATTACTGGAGAAATCAATCCGATTTACTTGAAAACAACAACAATAAATGTGCATCCAGCAAGATATGTTGAATATGGTTATATGATGTATGTTTTACTTGACTTGAATGCTTAAAAAGTTATTGTAAAACAAATGGTTTTAATAGAAATGTCAATACCCTGCTCACCTTCCCTCATTAATTATATATATTAAATATTTAGTAACATTTATTTTCTTTAATAAAATTATTTGTTTGGACAAGATTGTCACTACTTCTAGTAAATAAAGTTCCACCGTTATATTATTGTAATATAAATAGTCTCTTATGCTCACCAAGGCTTCATTTATTTGATCAAATATACAGTAAAAACATATTGTGAAATACTGTTACCCTTTAAAATAACTGTTTTCTATTCTAATATCTTTTCAAATGTATTTTTTCCCTGTGATGACAAAGCTGAATTTTCAGCATCAATACGCCAGTCTTCAGTGTCACACGATTCTTCGATGCTGATTTGGTGCTCTTATTATTGAAAAAAACAGTTGTACAGCTTAATATTTTTTGTTGATGATACTTTTTTTCAGGATGAAATAGAAAGTTTTGAACAGAAAGTTCAAAAGAGCAACATTTATCTTTACTTTCACATTACATCTATTTAATATGCTACTGCTGATGTATTAAACTTTTGAATGGTATAGGCTATATATCATATAACAGCATTTGAACAAAAAACATATTATCATAAATATAACGATGGTTTATTCATGTGTCCACAGCACAGAAGGAAAAGGCGTGTTACCCTCTGCCCACAGTGAAGAAACTCCTGGAGCAGAAGAGAAAGAGAGAGACCTCTTCAGCACCTCCCTCCTGCTCTACAGCATCTTACACTGCTGGTGGTGCTGCATCTGTCCCAGTGAGTTCAATTATTATATTGTCTTGAGGTTGATATGACCGACTTTAATCATCCTCCAAAATGTTTCCAACAGGTGTTGGCATCAGTACAATCTCCCACTGCCGGTGAGTCTGAGGGTTTTGCTTATAAAATGGGTCTTCGGTGACATTTAGATTTTCAATTAAATCTAAAAATGATACCTTTCCTTTGCAGGAGCCAGTGCAAGCTACACAGACATGGGAGCAGTTAGATATGACCGATGGGAAGTTCCCAGCATTCATCAGGCACATTCCTCCCTTCAGCAGTGCAGCCCGTTCACATTCATGTCTAGTTCCTCCATCACACCAAACTTTACCCAGACTGGACAGATGCTTGCCACTGGCTACAGCCC
>NW_015506690.1:25961-45095 GCF_001515645.1 Sinocyclocheilus grahami
ACTCAAATCTGCAGACTGGCTCTGACTTTCGCCAACTAGCGTCAATTTCTCCAGACTGTAAATCGGTGGAAAATTGGTGCAAAAATCATGTAGTGTATTCCATGTTTTAATAATTGTTCTGAATTAATAATTTCTAAAAGTTCCATAATTATTCTTTCTAGTTTTTTTTTTTTTATAATTTATGTGTACAGTTTTAGATGCATTACATTAAAATCTGTGTTCTTCTAACTGTATTTATGTACTGTAAATCACTCAGTTAATGGATCCGCAGATTACCACATCATTAGGTGTTTTACCAGAGGGGTCCTCAAGGTCTTGTGTGTTTCTAAACTAATGAAACCACAGTGTGAGCGTAAATCCTATGGAAATGTGACTAAACAGAGGCTATTAGACAGCTCTGCACTGTAAATGAAAACTGAAACTCTGTTCTTACTCTCTGTTAGCATTCTACACATCTATACTGCGAAAGGCCTGAGGGAATATGCTTTTGCTGCTGCGGAGAAACTTCGCGAACTGGGGAAGTTGGACTCTAAAGAACATAAGGGCAAGGTGAATATCACAACAATAATTCAAGATGTACCAGGGAGATTTTTATGATCGCACTCACTGACTTTCTGTTCTCTTGAAACCCAGACTGCTTTGCTGGTGGCTGTAACTGCCAGTCAGCCAGATATAGTCCAGGATCTACTCTCTCTAGGTGCGGACATCAGCATCTGTGACGTCAACGGTCAAACTGCACTTCATCTGGCTGCCACCTATGGTTTCCCTCGTGTCATGCAGGTGAGAGACCACCCATATACAAACCATTCAAAATCAAAAAAGCATGCTTCTAAACTTCTGTGTTCTAGGTTATACTCTTTGCTGGACTGCGAGTGGACCTGGAAGCTCGTAATTTTGAAGGTATAAACCTTTACATATTGTTCCATAAACATCAGGGACAGTGGCATCTGAGGAGACAATAATTTACAGCCCACCTTGCTTCTGCCTGTTTTTTTAGGCCTGACTCCTCTGCACTGTGCAGTGATCTCTCACTGTGCCACGATGAAGGCCATAAATGCCTCCTCCTCATCCTCAACATGGTTGGCTGATGGCAGTCTACAGACTCAAGCAGAAGATAAACTGATGTGTTTGCGGCTTCTTATAAATGCTGGAGCTTCAGTTCTCAGCCAGGTACTCCGTTTTATGGCTTTTTAATATTTTATATTTTCAGTACAGTTTAATCCAAATGATAATAAGGTAATGTGTTAATTAATGCTAAAGGACCCTTTGGTGGATAGACAGATGGTGCAGGGACCGCCACTAAATAATTTTTATTATGAAACTGAGTGTTGCATTAAGCCTGGCCCATAATAACATGAGTAAAGTGCCATTTTAAAGAAGCCAATAAAATAATAATTATTGATGTATAGAGATGTAAAGTTTAGGGTTTGCAATGATTTTATCTCCTATGCTCACCAAGGTTGCGTTATTTGATCAAACATACAGTAAAAACAGTGATATTGTGAAATTTTATTACAATTTAAAACAAGCTGTTTTCTATTTTAATACAAAATTTTATATTAAAATGTAATTTATTTCTATGATAGCAAAGCTGAATTTTCAGCAGTCATTACTCCAGTCTTCAGTGTCACACAAGCTTTCAGAAATCATTCTAATATGCTGATTTTGAGAAACATGAATGATTATCAATATTGAAAACAATTGTACTGCTTAATATTTTTGTGGAAACAGCTATCTTTTTTTCCCCCAAGATTATTTAAAGAACAGAAAGTTCAAAAGAACAGGATTGATTTGAAATAGAAATCTTTTGTAAGGTTATAAATATTATTGTCAATTTATTTTCACTGTTGATCAATTTGAATGCATTATTGCCAAGTCTAAGTATTCATTTATTTAATATCTTACTGACCCCAAGTAGCACACAAATCACAGATACTGACATTTCCAAATTATGTTAGACATTTCCGTCGAATAGGAAAAGATATATTTCCCAAATGTTCCTTTCAGACAGACAGATAAACAACTGATTTTGTCTTTGTTCCATACAGAGCGGTTTCGTTTTGAGACTGCCGCACAAGGAGGAAACCTCATTCATGCCACACTAACTTTGATGTTGCTTCAGTTTCACTTTGTTGGCTAATATACCTCTGTCTTTTTCAGGAAATCAAAAGCAACAAGACAGTTCTTCACCTGGCAGTGAAGGAGGGGAATATCCAACTTGTGCGCTTCCTCCTCAGCCTCCAACTCTCCAATATGCAGGCGTTCATCAACATGAAAGTGAGAGACACATGATGACGACATTATATTGACTTTCATATAAATACAAAATCATACTCAAGTAATATCACACTTGCCTCGTGCCACAGGTAATTATAGCTGTGGTGAAATTTTGACCAACAGCACTATTGTGGGTGTGAACAAGAAGTTATTGTTGAGTGACTTTACATTTTAGATACAATAGTAAAGTTTCAAATGAAGACAAAGCTAATTTAACTGCTGCATGTCTCCAGTCAATCATCACGCACTAACAACATTTTATTACTCGGTGAATAAACAAATCTGTTAATTGAATGAATCAATGGCTCCCAGCATGACTCACTTACAAGGACAGTCACCTGTTTTCATTCCTGAATAAACCTGAGTTTTTATTCACTCATAAATCTGTTTTGATTATCAACCAGTGTTTTTGAACCAATCGGTTGAGTGAATGATTCAATGAATGATTCACTTATAAAGACAAGCACTTGTTTAATTCCAGAATGAATCAGAGTGTTTTTAAGAATTGGTTGAGTGAACAGCCCGATGATTTACTCATCAATACAGTCATCTGTTACGTTTCAGAATGTATCAGTGTTTTTGAACATATTGGTTGAGTGAACAGTTCAGTGACTCCCTTATTTCGTTCCTGAATGAATCAGAGTTTTCGGAGTGAACAACCCAGTGACGTACTCATAAATAATGAATTAATTTTCAATGAATTTGTGTTTTTGAATTCAGTTGATGGAACGATTAATTGACTCAATCATAAAGATAGTCACTTGTTTCATTCTTTGTGAAAAAAGAATCTTTGTGTTTGAACGAAGTCATTCATTAAGTCACTTGGCATCACCTACTGTGTAACCTGCAGAAAGAGTCACTGAAAAATAGGCACGGCTAATATACAGACTAACAGCCTGTCTGAAACACGCAAACACAGACAAGACACATGGACGAGCGGACTGTAACTAACCGCTGTATAATGTGATGTAATCATCACTAAATTTATCCCATCCTCTAATGAACTCTAGGACATATTACTTAAAAACAGACAACAGTGTGGACATGATTTTCGACAAATGTCTGTCTCCTCTCAGGCTCACGGACACACTGCCCTGCACATGGCCGCAGGGCTGCATGGAAGCCCCTTTCAGGAGGAACTGATCCGGCTGCTGCTGAGTCGTGGTGCTGATCCCAGCATCCGCAACCTGGAGAACGACCAGCCCGCTCATTTGCTGCAAAGCGGAGACACAGGAGAGAAAGTGAGAGGCTTTTCTTTATTAACAACCAGTCTGCCTGATGTGTGAAGGACTTGTGTGTAAAGCACCATACGAAAACATTCTCTTGTACAGTTTCTACCATCTTTTTAACAGCATGGAAAGAAAGGAACAGATTACACAGTAGCTGACCCACCATTTTCCCTCGCTCACTCTCTCTCCCTCAGCTCAAGCTCATCTTGAAGAAGAAAAGTGCCTCCTCTAGGCGGCGTTTTACATCCTTACAGGACCAAGAGTGACTAGGACTGATTTTTAGTCCCAGCGTATCCCACTTTCTCCAATAGAGATGCAGTCATCTGGATCAAATAACAGTATGCGCTTGAAACATTAATCTTGATCATTTTGTTAACTGTTCACCATCAAGATGTGGACAAAAACTATTCAAAGAGCTGTTAAAAACGTTCATCTCTGGAGAAAAATGGGTTTATCATCAGTATCCTTTTATGAGGATTTTCACACATTGCATCATTTTTAGTATGACAGTATATTTTTTTAAAGATCATTCATTGGTTCTGTACCATAAAGCTGCTTCCCAGTTTATTTAAAGATGAAAACAAATTTTAGTGTGTTCATGAATAGTGATTTCAATGAAATTGTCATGAGGACTGTCAGTACCAGTCGAGTTTCCACCTTCAATTATAAACCATATTGGTTTGCTTACAAGAGCAGCTGAGCTGATTTTTTTTTAATTCACTGTATCAGTGGGGTATTCTTTAATTGTTTTGATATGTATTTATATAGCTTCTGGTTGGTAGATGTTGCATATTTTTCTCTGTGCTCATGTTCATGTTACTTTCACTCAGGGGGAAAGATCGGTTATTTATTTCATTGTTTTATATGAATGACATCAGTTCTCTATGTAATGCACTTTTCTCAGCAGCACACTTGATATCATAGCTGTCCTTACAGGAGATGTGTCATCCAGACATCATGTATGTGAATGTGTTATTTTGGTGAGTCATATATGAGGGGGTGAAATCAAATGTCAGGGGGTTCTGAGGTGAGAAGGTAGTTTTGTCATCGAGACCTGCCAGAATCAAGATGTCAGAATTATTAATATGATTTAACAATGTCATTTCAGTGGAATAGTATGAAAGGAAAGATTTTTCTATGTGGGGATAGTGTCCATCTTGTATCAAGATTTCAAATGTTGGAGGATGTTGTTGTTGTTGTTCTTGAGTCAATGATATGCATGATTCACCTGGTTGAAGTACAGAGTCCCTCTGGAAATTCAAATGAGGGAAAACACACGCTCATGTCACTTTCTAGTAAAACAAAGAGAGGTCTGTGGATTTATGAGAATTAATTTGAAAACAAAGCGCAAACTGCTTTCTGTAGAATTCATTTATGAAACTTTGCTCATTGTTTTAGTATATATCACAAACACTCAATGAAACCATCTGACTAAACCAAATTCTGTGAGTATATGAAGTAGCATTAAAATTTGCTTGATTGTATTTACAATGTTTTTTTTTAAATATTGTTCATGATGTGTCATCTTTAATAAGCAACATTTATATAATTATTCATGTATTTCTGCAAATCATTAATGTTTTATTAATGTGTTTGTGTGTTTTGCATTATGTCAACTGACCAAGCCAAATTAAATACGAATAAACCTCTGTAACTCAGAATCTTTTATTGAGCCAAATGTCTTTACATGACTAATATTTGGATGAATAATAAAAATGCCTTTTCATATAGTAACCCTTTTCAGCTCGTTATTATGACTGCTGTGAATGTTTAGTCATACTGAACTACTTCACTTTGGAGAAAAAATAATAATAATAAAAAAAACTTCTTCAGTATAATGATGACTTGTACATATAGTCGATGTGCAGTGGTTCATTATTCTCTAAAAGTTATATGGATGGTTTCTTATTTATTCATACAAGGCATAAATACATTCAGTTGCAATTAAGTCATTTGCCTTTTAGTAACACTTAGCTGGGCACTAAAGTATTACTTTCGAAAGTACTTTGTTTACTGGAATACAGTATTCAAATATTCACGCTGTTACAATGGATATAAGATCATGTGTAACTCCAAGGAAGGGTTGCACCAGCCACTCAAAACGCTTGACTTAAATTAAGATGTTAAGTTGGCTTAGTAACCACTAGTTAGTTTGTAACACTGTTTGATTGCACCATTAGTTCTTTAAGGCAAGGCTTTCCTGGTTTCTAAGCCCTCAATAATGTGCTGTTGCAATGACGTCTGACTTCACAGATCCAAGAAATGACTTTACAATTTGTAAACAGAAGATTTGAAATAGGCTATGCGTTTAAGTTTATCTTATGGTTTGTCAAAATTGTTAATGGAAATAAGTTAAACTTCCACTGAAATATGATACGCAAATAATTGTGAAACACATTCAATAGTATTTCAAATAACCTACAATTCTAAAATAAAGAAATATATACTACAAGAGAAAAGAACTAGAAAATTGTCTTACATTTTGTTGAAACCTGGCATGCACAAGTTACAGGGAGACACACTGGACTGAGTATATTTCCATGCTGGAGAGCTATTTACTCTATATTTATTCAAACAATGTTCTCTTCATTAAAATATAAATGAGTGAAAATATCAACATCATCATCTGTCTAAATGAATGAAATCTATTACATGAAACATGAGCTCTCCAGTGTAATTCATTCAGTCAGCTAGTTTCCTAATCATTATTCCTGTTTGCTTCCATAAATATTTCCATGAATGCCCTTTTAGATCTAAGCCTCCTATAATAACAACAACATTTAAAGCAAATTATTCATGCATGAGTAAAATAAGAGGTGCATCATTAATGGTGTCTATGAACACAAAAGTGATATAGTGTAGCACATGTGCTACTGAGAGACCTAAAAATACAGCAATAGATTAGCATTTAGGCTGAGGTTACAAAAAAAAGGTCCAGCAGGTTCGACTCTCCTCCACATTCCTATAAGTAACTTTGTGCTTCTGAGCATTTCCTCTCGCTGAAATGGGCCGCCCAGTCGCACCATCTGCTTTACACTGTCTGAGGTGGAACTAAAATAAAAAAGGTCAAATTTATCAAGCGTTCAATAAAAATATAACTGTATTTTTTTGTGTAATTAATGTTTGTGTTAGTGTACCTTCTGTCTTCGGTGGCTGAGGGCCTTCCACTGCTAGATCTGTAGGAAAAAAACAAAAACAGATAATTATCCTACTAAGCCAGGCTGGTCTGTCTAGACCAGGGGTGTCAAACTCAGCTTGTGGAGAGCCAAAGTCCTGTAGAGTTTGGCTCCAATTTGCTCCAACACACCTACCTTCAGTTGTAATCATGAAAACCTTGATTAACTGGTTCAGGTGTGTTTAATTAGAGTCGGAATTAAATCTGCAGGGCTGTGGCCCCCCAGGAACTGAGTTTGCCACCCCTGGTCTAAGCACTCTGAAATATTAAGCATGCATGCGTGTCCACATTAGTCAAATGTAAGTGGTGTTGCTTGATGTTATGCAAGGACCTTACGTCAACATTATCAAACGATTTAGATCATCTCAGGATGACATGCTGAGCATTTTATCAGACTACGTCTACATTAATCCGGATACATTTGAAAACAGCATTTTCATTTTGAAACGCTCTACATCCACACGCTTTCCAAAAGTTTCTCGTTCACACTGAAATGTAGGAAAAATGCTAAATCATCATACTGCGTATGCGTAATACATAATAAAAGCTCATTAAGATGATGCAAAGAGACCAGACTTAAACTTCATAAAGTTCTTCTTACTTAAAGTTCTCATGCTCTTCTTCTGGCACAATCATTTTATTAGCAAAATATCTCCCCTCTTATTGGTGCGTCCAGGTCGCACTCAATCACCGTATCTACCAGAGCAATATGTGTCACATGACTAAATATGAATTTAAATTAACTCCACTTTCCCAATCCACACTGTAACATTTTTTAAATGTATCCACTTGGAAGAGCATCTCTTCAAGGAGCTTTGTTTTCGCAGGACAAAAACGCCATCTTGGTGTGATCGGAAAGGCCAAAATCCAAAAGGTAGAGAAAAATATGCGTTTTCTAATGTAGCTGGATTAGTGTAGAGGTAGCCTCAGTCTATATGATGCCTTATTGCTAAAAAGAACATTATGTTGTGTATTTGGTGTAATGCAATGTGTTTATGCGGTTTAAGGTTAAAAAAACACATTATTTTCCATGTACTGTACATTATTGTTGCTCCTCTATGCCCAGCCTTTCTGAAACGCGTCGATTTTTACAAAGTTCATCATTCTGAAAAACGAGGTGTGCTCTGCTTTGCCAGCTATCCAGTGCGTTGTGAATGGCCGAATACCCCAAGCGTGTGACGGAAATGTTAAGCCCCTTACCATACTGTGATGCCGTGTCCCAGCGCGACGAGACAAAACCAATAAAACCCATTACAAACGATGCATTTGTTGCATCCAGTGGGGACATAATTACTGATTATAATGACTTGTACTGTCTTTTTACCCTTTGCGTTGCGTATCACGCTGCGTAAACATAAAACCATGTCTGCATTTGTGATCGGAGAAACGACAAACAACAAGCGCTACTCTACACTGCTCAAAACTCGCGTTGCTGCCCTACTTTATAGAAACTGACACCGGCATTGTAGGCTACTCTTCGAGGAAACAGTCCTCGTCCTCCGTAAAATGCACTGCACACATCTGAATATTTGGGTTGAACAGTTCTGGAACAGTGTTGTAGATACAACTTTACCACTGATTTCTAGTTGTGTCCTCTTTTGGAAGGCTAAACAAATGACGCTTTTCCACTGCATGGTACGGCACGGTACGGCTCGGTACGGTTCACTTTTTGGGGGTTTTCCACTGGGTACAGTACCTGGTACTTTTTTTAGTACCACCTCGGTTGGGGTTCCAAGTGAACCGTACCGTTACCAGAACGTGACGTGTAAACTCTGCTGATCACAGATTGGCCAGAGAGAATCGTCACTACCTGCGTCACTGAACTTGCGACACAAACACAAAAGAACCGCGAGAATCAAAGTTACGCCTTCTTTCTTTGCGTAAACATTTGGGCGGCGTTATGCAAATCTTCCCACATCGTGACGTAGACATGTGGGGGCGTGTTAGAACGAGACGTTTTAGGTAGGCGTGGTTGACTCTTAACTTTTATAAAGAATATCTCTTTGGATTTAAGACTTTAGTCTTTGCAACTTTACAGATCTTCTTTATGCACCAAGAGCTTGTAACACTCCAAAGAGAAAGGAAAAATTAAAATTGCATCATATGACCCCTTTAATCCACATGCACAGTCAAAGCTGCACATTTCACGAGTTCACACTTACTTATAATGAACCGAGTAAAGTATTTGGCGTGCTGTCCGGGGAGAGGGCTCCGAGCTCGGTAATTACTCTCGAGCCCGGGGTACTCCCCCTGGCCGGGGAGAGGGGTCCGAGCTCGGGATTAAGCCCGGACCCAGAATGCTCCCCCCGAGTGTTCCTCCCCGTGCTGGGGTAGGAACGGGCTGAAGGTGAGGAGTCGGGGTGGTGGAGGGATGCTAAGGACGGGAGATAATGGAGGTAAGGCTGCTTTGATTATTTATAGAGGTTCTCTCTTGAGCTGATTGGATAGATGGTGTAATTACTGATGATGAACTGGCCGTGTTAATTATCTGTGCGCGCTCCTCCCGAAACTTGTTAATAAAACATCACTTGTGTGAAAAGCTCTTACTTGGATTTCGAGCATTTTAACTTTTTACCTATCAGGTCAAAAAACATTTAGAGATGGTGAAATATATAATTGAGAGGGACCTAGATTGTGGTCAATTCAATTATGAGTTTAGCCAGTTTGTAAGAAATGCATTCAATCTCATTTAATTTTTTTAATTAAACAACATTTTTCACATTGCAGAAGTACTTAAACAAATGGTTTTGTGGATTGAGAGAACTGGATGTATTCCCTGCACTGACTGAAGTAAAATTGGACTGACTGCAATGCCCGGTAAATGTCACTCTTGATGACACCATTTTCTAACATCCCAGCCATTTAAAATTTTTTACACTCATTTAGCACTAAAATGTCTATGATTAAGTGACTTACTCAGAGCAATAAGAATCCCGGTTACGAACATAACCACAGCAAGGATGAAACCCGTGGTTCGCAATGTCTCGTAATCTGAGCTCAGAAATCAAGAACGGTGAAATACCTTTTTTTTATTTTGTTTTTTATTGGCTCTCTCTCTCTATATATTTCCATGCGATATTCACCTGCTTACCGTAATGAAAAGCACTCTGGTCCATATACATGTATGACTCTGTAAATACATTGAAATACATGAAACACAAGGAACCCCTATAATAGACTTAATATGGATCTTAGGAATGTGATTCACCGTGAAGACATGGTATGATCAAGGAAGACAATGAAGGGGACAGAGTTCAGCACCATGGACAGATGCTGGTTTATTAAATCTATAAATATGGAGCTATTAGCCTGCACTGGACAGTGAGAGTCTAATGAGCTCTCAAATAACGAGCTTATTAGCTGAAATGCATTCATACTGCAATCCTTTGAAATACTAATCACATAAATAGTGATCTCAATTAGCTGTTGAGCGTGTCCTATTAGGCAGAAGGCATCTTGCAAACTCAAGTGTTTTCAGCTTCGGGTTATTGATTAGCTGCATTAAGAGGCTGCGGGCTCAGCGGAAAGCCGGTGGGAGGCAAGCGCTCCGAGAACTGCAGTCTCCACTAGCAAGTGGCGAGTGGATTTCCTCTAGTAATAATCAATAAAGCTGTCTAAACTGCCAATATTGAGCTTTTAGCAGCCTACCTATGTGAAAAAAATAAAAATTTTAGAAAATATGCAACAACTTTGTGATCAGTCCCTTAAGAACAGGCTCTATTGCGCAATGATGCGGTTGTGTCTGAACTTTAAGGTTTTAACGGCTTGCTTAGCGATTTTCAGCACTCCTCTCACTCTTAAAGTGATAGTTCACTCTAAAATGGAAATTCTGACGTCGTTTATTGCCCTCATGTCGTTTCAAAGCTTTTTGACTAGCCTATGTGTTTCTTCTGAGGAACACAAAATGAGATTCTAGGCAGAATGACAGTCACTCCCATTGTATAGAAAAAAACGAGGCTGTAAGTAAACGAGACAGTCACTCTTCCTAACATTTAATTTTGTGTTTAAACAATGTCATACGGATTTGAAACAACGCCAGTTTGATCACTTTCATTTTTGGGTGAACTAGGCTATCTATTTAAACAATCTGTCCATAGCGACGGCCTCAAATATGTATTGCCCGAGTAATGACAAAGTTTTAAACGTATTAAAGCATTTGCAATATCCAAACAAATTTAGGAAATAGGTTCAATTAGACTGGAATTACTGAATATGCATAGGACAACTAAGCTAAATATATGCAACAATATTAGTAATTCCTGTCATATTACATAGTAGTATAACAGACTATTTTATTGAATGTTCTTTTGTTATACTCACGACAAAAACACCAAAAGTGTCAAGTCTAAAGTCATTCAACAGTAGAATACACATCTTAAAATGTGTTTAATTATTCCTTATGACACAACCATGCAGTTTATCTTTAAAAGCAAATAGGTAAAAGCAATAAATAGACAAACCTGTTGAAGCTGCCATTATTGCAGTGTTTTAACGAGACAGGGTTTCCTTAATCTTGCTGTACCTGTAGGCTGTCATTCAGCACCCTGAATGAAGAGAGCCCGCTGTGGAGCACTGCATCGATGCCTCACTTCGGAAGTTACTTACTTACGCCCCCTGGCGGCACAGGTCTGTCAGTGTTCCCGGATTCGGTAGGGGAAGCTCCCAGACATGGCGTTAGGTAGATAAAATTCATCTTGGCCAATGCGGTGGGGATCCAGAGCCAAACACATCCCCCCAATAAATACATGCGACAGAGAACCCCACACATGCAGCAACAGGATTGGGGTCTATTAGGCTATCAGAGCAGGTGAGCAGAGCATAGCGGGGAGCAGATCAGTGAACGAGAGGGTAGCGTCATTTTACTTTGCACCACATACAGCACAGTAGCGTTATTGCAAACAGGAACATACATTTCCTGTAGGCGCTCATTTGCGCGGACTTTGCTTTTCCGGTGAGCATGAGCGGTACGTGAGCGGAACGCACATTCATTTAGCGGAATATTGAGCTGAGCGTCACACCGCGCAGAAAATGTGGCGCATTTTCGGCGGCCGAAATTTCGGTGCATACCTAGCATTTACCTGTCCGTTTACATCCACTATATCTACTTAAATAGGCTAAGCGATTATATATGTATATATATATATATATTCCCCTAACGCAGAAATCGGAAATTAATCGGCCAAAGAACATTGCAAGGATTAGGCTACAACATTATCTTATTCATGTCACGATCACCAACTGGAGTGCCCTTGAGCTCCACCAGTGGGCACTCCATCCCTGACTTTTGCCATTCACCCTGGACTACATTCCCCATAATCCTTTGCCGGACTCATCAGCTATTGCATCACCTGTCACTCATTAGATCTCATCATCAGTTCACAGCTGTCTCACATTAGAAGGCCTTTAAAAGATGCACACACACTCGAACACTTCGCTGGTGATTGTTTAGCCTGTAATGATTCCTAGTTTCTGTTATCCTGCCCGTGTTTCTTTGCCTTGCCTTGCCTTGCCTTGCCTTAGTGTATTTTGGATCTTGGACTGTTTATCTGGTTTTTATGATTGTTTTGCTGCCTGCCCTGACCATTGCCTGTTTAGGGATTACTCTGTCTTTGCCTGGGATATTATTGTTTGCTGGTACTGGACCCTGCCTGTCTGACCACGTTTATGAATAAAGCCTGCATTTGGATCCTCAACTCCATTGTCACCACGCCTCCTTCGTTACAATTCAATATCTGCACTCAGTTTTTTTTCCTGTGAACTAGTAGCCTATCTACCTTATTTATCTACAGCAGACAGTCCACAAGCCTTTATTTTTCACCGTTTTCTAATACATCTCTTCGGTTGCTTGTTCTTCAGACGTGCGTTTTCGTGTTCTTTCCTCAGTTTTGAAGCCCTTCGATACCATTTGTCTTAGCGTTTGTCGTAATATCGCTTTGAATCGCAAGACGCGCGCACAAGACATTGGTGCCCAATGTTCTACTCCAAATTGTGATGACCACGAAAGTGCCAAGACACATAGGGGCATGTTATGAGCAATGTTAGTTCTACAAATCCGACCGCACACTGACCAATCAGAATTAAGTATTCCAGATTGGTCATTGATCATATTCCATGATATTCTACATGCACAGAGAATGTTTTTCTTTTTGTTTGTTTTTGTTTGCGGAAGCTAGATACTATGGCAACATCAGTGACGCAGCAGCAATAGCAAACTGCTTGTAGGCTACTATTACTACTAATAACAGGCTCAACTATTTATAACACAGAACGAATACGAGAGATAAACCAGGCAGGTGCCAAGCACACATTACATAACAGTTACTTTTTCTCAAAACACTTAACGGATATAAAATGAAAATCACTTTATTTTTAAACTACAGTGTATAGTTAAATTTGTTACTTGTGCAACAAGACAAAACAGTATGGACAATTTACAAAATATATAAAATGCTTGCTTTTTTCTTTTAGCTACTGAGCACTTAACACATACTACACTAGTATTTCATAAACTTCATTGTGAGACTGAAAGGTACATGACAAATAGTAGGAAAATCTCAAAGGTATCAGCTGTTTAAGATAAACATTATGGCAAAGTAGTTCTAGCTGAGAATCAATGGTTTTATTTAAACAATGTTTTCAAAACCTCACATTTTAAAAAGGAACACTCATAGTCTTGTGTATTTAAAAAGACATACAAATTTAAAAATTGTGAACACTAGAAGAACTAAATCGCCAAGTGACTTTATTCTTCCAAATGGTCAAAGTTCTGATTAAGATTTCTCCTTAAGAAGCCATGCTTTCTGTCAAAAAGGAACCAAAAACAGCAGAGATACAGTCTTAAACATTTAGGCTATAGAACATCACGACGAATCCAAAAGGAGAGGCAGTGTCACCTTTTTCTCTGTTCTCTAGGCTTGCTTTATTTTGCACCTGCAATAAAAATAAAAAAACACCATAAATGTCAGTTTCTTTTTAAGTGTCATGAATAAAAATAAAACGGAACATTCTCACCTCTGGCTGCCTCTGGGTCAAGACCCACTGGCCTATGAAGCAGGAAAAAGACAACAAGAGAGACAAAAGTGAAAAGGTGGTCATTTCCCGAAGAGCAGAAAAATAGACATTATATTGTGATCTCTAATTATTGGTCTAGTTGCACCATTGGAACAGATGCAGTCACATTATAAAAAAAATCTGTGACAAAAAGGGTCAATTGTCTGTTGTCAATAGTACAGCGTTGTATCAAGCACAGATCACACAGAAGTCATTGTCAAAGCAAGCAGATTTCTGTTGGTCAATGTGCCAAATCCGCATGACCAAATTAAACCGGTTGTGCAATCTGGATGGTGAAATCTTTCTATATAACTTAAAATTCCTGATCGCATGGATTGAAATGACTGGATTTTTCCTGCGAAAATGTGCCCGAATATTCTCATAGAACAAAATGCATTACTGTTTTCTTCGACACTTACTTTGACTTGTTCCCTTTGCAGCGGCATTTCCGACCTATTAGAAACAAGCCGGAAATATGATCAAAACCATTGGTGGTTTTATTGTAATATACAAGAAAAATGCATTCAGAAGCAAATGGTGTTTTAGAGACACACATGAAGAAATTACATGGGTACACAAAAAACAAACAACTGTCCTTCAACACCCCTGTTGTGATCATACTCAAATGGTCTGTATACTGTCAGGGTTTCTCATTAGTAATTTATGTGGATTGGTGGGAGTTCAGAGTGTCAAAGGTTAGACTGGCTGCTTTACCCTGTACTGGTGGAACGCCATAAGTCATGGTGCGGTGTTGGGTGTCGTAGAGAGGTTTAAACTTAGAGGTTATGAAAGACATGCTAGCCTGCAACCAGTCTACCCTCAGTAACTGATATTTGTTTATCTGCATGTGTGGATACATTCTTAGGTTACATCTACAAAAATATTCTAGAAATTTGATGGCAAGTACTATACAAATGTATGATAGCTCTTAGGTAGGATGCTCTCTTTCTGAGAGCAGTACACAGATAGTTTGACACTCACTGACAATGAGGAAGATCCCCATCAAGAAGAGGATCACAGCAAAGATCATACCACCGATCCTCAGAGATTCATAATCTGGAAAGAGGATTCAGAAGAACATGTACAAATGCAGAAGTGATGCATGTTTTCATTTTATTAGTTAAATGACACAAGATTCAAATGGGAAACATTCCACATAAGCTTAAATTTTAAAATTAAAATTTTATTTGTGGTAAAACAATACACTAATTACATATTCACAAACAAAGCAGCCCTTTTGTATCAGGTGCACACAGAATCTGTAGAATTGGAACTCATTCACAAAGTTCTACACCCCACCCATTTGTTTACTAATATTTTGGCTTATTGGTTAGGTTTTAAACTCCCAAGTGTCTACTATTGTACTTCCATATAATAAATTATGACAGATTTTCCCCTAAAATTCACAGAAAATGTGAAAAGTTCTGCAGATTCCAGTTGGTCCTGCTTATGAGTGTTAAGGTCAACACAACATGCACAAACAAATCTACTAAGCTGAAGAATGACTTTGCCGAGACAGTCTGGAACCACTAAACTCCCATGTGTACTTAGTAGTTTGATTTCTAAGTAGGGGTCTTCATTGTGCTTTTAATTGTAAATGTGACTATATATATATAAATATATAAATAATCCAATGGACAATAAACAAATACAAATAAAAAGTAAATTTGGGAAATTCTGGGGTAGATAAGATTCAAACTTATGCGTTTTACCGAAGCTTAGTCCTGGGGTGAATATTTTCCATCTATTTTGGAAAAACAGTGGGGGAAACGCAAATCTCTCTGACTTCCCAGATGTTTCCTGAGGAGGGTGATGCACTTTGGCCCTGAAAGCCCTTCTTAAAACAACAGTGCTTGCCACACTATGGGAAACATCAGAGTGCAATTGTAACTCCTATAATAAAATGACTACACTCAGAATACATTGAGAAACACAAATGCCTCCGAGTAATCACTATGTTTTGCATACAAGCATCCCCCCCTTTCAGCTTTATGAAGTCAACCAAGTAATTTCCTTAATCCATATAAGTATGTATACTGCCTAAGCAGCTATAGTCCATCTGTACTCACCATAATGAAATGGCTTGTCGTACTCTGGTAAGAGAAAAAAAAATGAAAATGTCTAGAGTCAAAACTCTGCAAAGCTGTTGTCTGGGAGCAATCAAAATGTAAAATGTTAAGAGAATTTAAGATGTTAATGACATCATTCTAGTGACAAAAAAATAAAAAAAAATCTCAAATATTCTCTTCATATCTGCAAGCCATTTCTCAAATACAGAATACTATGGACAAACTGATACTGTATGGAATGTACCGTACGAGGATAAGCTTTCTGACTGGTGACTCCATAAACATTTGTACATTTTTTCACACCTGCTGTGAACTAAAAGCTTATAGTTTCAAACATACATTAAACCTGGTCTAGCCTGGCTAAAAACACTGTTAATAAGCCAATAAGACATTCAGTTAATGTAAAACTGATTCTAGACTAGAAGACACTTACCATGAATTTCATCCATTTGGGAAGCTGAGGGAGAGAAAGAGCGTTACAATTTAAATCTAACCCAGCAAAAACGTCAAGTTTATGCCAGCCAAACTATTACAGACAGAGCAATATTAGATTCTATGTATAAGTGCTTTCAGAGGAGAAGAATCGTAAAGTGCAGTCAAATTAAATTAATATAGAACTTGCAGTGATTCTTAAACTACTTAATATAAAACTGGCACCAAAGAATTGCAGTGCACTACAATGTTAAATGTACACTATGGTAGCACACTACGGTTGCACACTACATTTGAACAGTAAATGTGTTTGGACACAGACACACATACAGCCATTAAAAAAAAAATTCTAAAATATGGCAATATCTTCAAAAACCATGTGCACAAGCATGAACGAAACAAAAGAAATGCTCACACTGTGACAGCCAACATGAATAGCTTCTTTTCATTATGCCAGATCAACTTAATGTGAATTTAAAGCTCAATATGAGATTTACATTACACGGGAAGGTTATTTTAGGAATTCATCTCAAAGAACAAATTAATTAGAACATTAATTCTAATATTTTGACAAGTTCTTTTCAAATACTTTTTATTAGTATTAAACAGACATTTGGCAGAAATGTTACTTTAGAATACGTGACACCATTTTATGCCACAAATTTATCAGTGGAATAATAAACCTACGTGTTTTTAAAAAGTCTTTTCAGAGGGGCTTCTCTTTGTAAACAAGAATGTAGAAGGCATCGCTCCAAATCTCCCATTAAACATTATGAATGGCCTGACTGTAAGACTTTGTTCATCCATAATGATCTCTCGCTCACTCTCCTTCCATCTCATCCAAAAACAATGGACAAAGCATTGATGCAAACACTTTAACATTCCTGTGTACAAAAACATTATTTAATGCTGCTCATGTACGTTTATGTGTGCAGTATTTACTTTCAAGTCTGCTTTATTGTCAATTCTTCCACATGTACAGCACATACACACAGAGAATTGAAATTGCGTTACTCTCAGACCCTTGGTGCATACAGATAACATAAATACAGATTAAATACAAAATACAAATATACAAATAAGGTAAAATGTAAAAATATATATATAAAGCACAAGGCATATGGCAGATAGAGTGCAAACCAGTGAAGTAAACAACAGTGCAGATATAGTGATTGTAGTGCAAAAAATTATTTGTAGTGCAGTGTGCACTTGAGTGCACACTGCACAGTCCGACAGTGTTGGAGTGCTTAAATGGTGCATTCAAATGTTTGTGTTGGCAAAAACACACAAACGCACACAAAGAGTCTGAGAATGCAGAAATTCTCCCAGAAATTCAATGGATCAGCTAGATTTACAGTACTGAAACTTTTACAAGTGGACAAATCTCAACAGAAAACATTACAGCAGCAATACTTAAAATTTCTAAGGTCAATCAAGTCTCATCCTGTCAAAACGTTCTCCAAATGGATTAGCAGAACTGTATACCCAAGGTTTAGGTACAGCATGAGCTGCACTGGCACACTTGAAAGTCTCAAGCCTTGTGGTGTGAGAGTAGTGTTACTTCACAAGCTGTTCAGAAAAACGCTTCAGGGAAAGGTATATTCGTAAGCAGAAATGAGACACGTTGGAACTGGTTTGAGAAAATTTGCCAAAAACACGCAAAGCCAAAACTACACCATCTGCTCCAGTATTTCAGAAAAGCAGTCAAGTGCAATGGCAGCCAAGTTTTATAAAACAATAACAAACAGAAAAAGCCTTGATACAAATCAAAGTCAGACAGAAGCATAGAAAAACTTGAAATTCAGCTTTTTTGAATCACTCACATAGCAGTCCCTCTAAGCCTCTACACACTTACCTGGCATTTCCCTGCCAAAAGCTGACCCTGCATGCATACACATATACTGTTAAATCTCTAAAGACGAGTCTGTGCAGGACAAATACTTTTTTTTGTTCTAATTACATTCTTGAACAAATTAAGAACTTTATATTAACTTCATATAAAAAAAAAAAGAGTTCTCAAGAGTATAGTAGAGAATGTGCCAATAAAAAAACTAAAACAACAGCACTCACCCAAAGCTGGAGCGAAGTAGGACAAAAGCACTGCAGCTACACAAAGTTCCATCGTGTCTGAAAAAACAAGTGAGTGTGAGACACTGGGCTGTCTTCTTCAATCTCGGCCAAATTCCACACACATGCTTCAGTTCTTGAGGGAAGGTTTATAAACCTGACTAATGAAGTCTCACTTCTCTCATATTACTAACTTGACCATTTAACAAACCTCGTCCACTATGAATTGAAGAACAAGTCCTGACAGTTGTGGGTGACTTTTTGGTTGGACATCAAGTGCTCCCTTTTGCATTATGTTTAAACAACATAAGAACTTAAAATAAATAAAAAATAAATAAAGGTGATTTAATCAAGATGGAGCATTTGACACGGTGTCTGCACAAAAAGATCTCTTTCAGTTCCCCAGCATGTTACTCTCTCCTGTTGCTAAGAATGGCAAAAGGGCTATTTTTAGAGGACCACCTCAAAACAGTGGGATAAGGAGCCCAAGGGACATGGCTGTGGGGTATGGTATTTCAGATGATATTTGGTAAGTGGCTTACAGATGTAAGTGAGTGTTTTAGCGGTTTTAACTCAAACTCATCACATAACTCCCATCTAAAATACACGGTCTAATCAGCAACTGATCGCTTGGAGACTTCAGGTGGCCCCTAAATACCATCTTAGATTAAACCTAATTCGTGTGTGTATAGAAAGACCACAGTAAAGTAAACAATTCATTTGTGTACAGAAAGACCACAGTAAATTAAATTACAGTTGTTGCACAGATGTGTCACTGTTTCTCCACAAGATAAATACTGAGAAGGAGGAGGATAGAACCCCCCCCCCCCCCCCC
>NW_015506690.1:45498-69937 GCF_001515645.1 Sinocyclocheilus grahami
AGACTAACGTAAAACCCCCCCCCCCCCCCATTTAACCCACTTCCGTGACATTTCACAGAATTCTTGGTGGCAGCAGCTTCTTTATCCCCATTATCTCATAACTAATCTAATCTCATATACAGTAAACATTCTTATGACCACGCGACCAAAAACGTGAAACATGGCGTGCAAAACAGCAAAACAATCTGTAATGTGACATAGATGGCAACGTGCTCCAGCTGCTCATATAATCGAGACTGCATTCTTGGATATGTTAACCAAAGAAAGTGCAAACTATAAATCTAACAATGCATTCAAGGTTGCATTCATAAACTGCACGTGATCATTTTTGTACAGATCGTTTTGAACAACAGATTTTAAGGCAGCAAACACTTATAAAGAGTCATGTGGTAGTTATGCAAGAAATCTTATGTTAACGTAATAGCCGATTAATCTTTCAAAAAAAAAATTTGCAAAGCGCGTGAAAAAGTCTTACCAGCTTGCTGCTGCTCAACACCACAAAGAATCCGGTTTTATTGAATCCCTGGGGCAAATCAGAAGCAATCTCTCGACGACACAGTATATTATACACAAATTCTGTAGAATTAGTGAAATGGTGATTGCAAAGTCTAATATCTTCTTATTCGAGTTCAAAAGGCGCTATTCCTTAAACTGTGAGCTGCTCGTAGTCATAGTTGTAGTCTACATGCACATATTTTCTGCTGTTCGAACGCGCGCCTGTGTAGCAGAACTCGACTCCTCCCCAGCTCAACTCAGCTCAGCTTTGCTAGTTTGCTTTATACCGTAGACCTCTGACCCAGAAGGTGGAGGCAGGCAAGCTATCGACCTTTAAAGGAATTTCTTTAGGAAATATTCAGGGTGCAATCTCTTGAGGTTCGCCTCGCGCAACCATCACAGAGACGCCTATTTTGATATACGCGTTTTCATGTGGAAGATGTAAGCTGTTTATTGGGTCGTCAGCTCATGTGCCAAGTGCCATCTCAAAACAAAACTGCATGTCAAATAGACAATTATAGCATGTTCTTAAGGCGTTTATGATATGGCATGTTGCAATTTTTTTTTTTTGCTTTGCAGGCACATTTTTTTTTAAGTCCCCATGAAATCAAAATTAAAGTTTTTTGGGTGTTAGTATCAATGTTAGTCTTAGGTTATTTATAAGGCAGTGTGCTCCAAAACAGTGACAAAATTAGCATTTAGAAGATATAAGCATTCAAAACTTTTCGTTTGTCACTTCCGCCAAACCGGCTCAACGATTTTTATTTTTGACTTCACAACGTACTTCATCTTCTCATCAAATCTTCGGACCAATCAAACGCTCTCTAGAAGCCGAAGCGCCCGCCCCCTACACTATAAGTTGAAGCGGTGGCTGAGATCGCACGGAGCCGATCATATGCGTGAGTGGGCATATATTAAACACTTTTAAAACTACACAGCCTCAGCATGATTATGATCACTATTTTGATTTACTACGAGTTTCATATTGAATCTAGTGGTAATCTATTAGACTGTGGCTGTCAACCGCGGCTTACCGAGCCCAAGGGCTCTGACCCGTGCAGATTTAAACAAAACGCTATTGGCTAATTTAAAAAGGGGGCGGGGCTGCTCGATATGTCTCGCCCTGTCTTCCTGTTTCAGTTGAAATTACGTCACCACATAGAATAACGCTGCCTGTTTCAAGGCACTTCAGGGGACCTTTAAATCAGATGCTTCCTAAATGTAGCTATTTAACAGATCTTGGAGATGTAGCCCTACTAGAGGTCTGCACGGGCTTTAAAGTGAAGCCTGAACCCGGCCCGTCCCCAAGATCGTCTGACCCGACCCGAGCGGCACAGTTAAATTTAGAGCCCGAACCCGAAATCTTTTTTTTTCCCACAACGATAGCCAATTTTTTTTTTAAATGCTGTATTTCACGATTGGATGCAACGGTCAGTATAAGCAAATACATGTAAAGAAACAGAATCATTAAGGCTCGGCCAGTTCACAAGGCAAAATAAAGTGTATCTGTAAAAATAGTTGCCTGCTGAAATTGAAATATATACACATCATCATGACTAGATAGACACGGTGAGATTGTCTTTACTATACAGGTTAGATGTGATCCACCTCATAGTAACAATCCTGTCTGATTGTCCATCCTTTGAGTACAACGTGTAACGTTACAGGTCGGCCGATCTGGTTTTGTGGTTAAAGTTAACCTTTTCGACATGTTTCAGTGTCGTCCTTGCTCAGCAAAAGCATGGACGCGATGTTGTCTGGGGGTTTGGCAATAGGGGGACGGTGGGCGGTGCTCGGGGTGGTGACTGAAGGCGGTGACTGTAGTTTTAAGCATTTGTTGTATTTAAAGCAGGCTGTGTGAATTTTACTGTGGACTGACTGTTTTGAAACTTATATGGTAGTTAAATAGCCACTAGACCTCAGTAATCGTGAAAAAAGCCAGGAAATTTCAGTTTTGACAATATAGGACCTTTAAGGCTCGTTAGCATTCGGCCTGCTTTAAATCAGACACAGAGATGCATTTATTTGAATTAATTAGGCTAATTATATCATTTATTTGAATTAGCGCGAGATAGAGAGAGAACTTTTTCTTGGTTGGTAGATGCACTGGGTTATGCACCTGATTATAGCACTTAAAACCTGGAAAAGTCAGATTTTCATAATATGTCACCTTTAAACAAACTACTTTAAAAGACTAAACACGATGTGATTTGTAAAATATTAATAAAGTGATAGCCTACACATAGTATTTGTGTTTTCTTTGCTTCGTCCAACAACGATCCTGACACTAAAGCTGCCTAATTACCATAATATTACCTTCCGTAATATTACCTTCTATTCAGTACTATAACACAACGTAAATCGTAGATTTAATGCTGAAGATCTGTAGACCTAATGATTAAAAGCCTGGGAGACAAATGACGATGATTGTCTGTTGGCTGTTTACAAGCCTCTCCCGAGATTCCACAAATTCCACAGATAGTGTTTTTGCACAACACCCAGGGGCTTACACAAAAATAAAAGGAGTGCTTGAAACTCATTTCTCTTTGGGAGTATGGTTGCATTGCGCCACACATAGTCTCCTTTTGTCTAAAGAGTAGGCTACAGTATTCTCAGCATTTTTTTACAGTAATGCATCCCCTTTAAACCACTGCACTTATTTAGTCAACACTGCTGCTGTTGTGTTTTTACTTAACAGATTTGAAAAGAGAAAAACAAGTAAAAAAGGACCCATGTTTATTGCAAAACCAGTCAGTTGTTATATGGTGATGCTCATGGTGGCGCTATTCATCTAGAGCAAGTCTGTGGCAGAATACCGGCAGAAAATAATGTACTTACACTTTCCAACACTGAGGTGCAGCAAAACACCCTGTAGGATGTCTTCCCTTTTTAATGCCTGCATGCATAGGATATTTCTTTATTGTATTCTTCACAGTAATGTTGTGTGTTGCACTGGCTGATACGGCAGTCATCTTCAAGTTATACCGACATCCAGCAGAAACACTGTAAAAAGTGATTTTTCGAAGTTGTAGCCTAAATAAAACAAAGATTAAGTCGTTTTAGAAGAAAAGCTATTGAAGTCATTTTACTTAATTTCACATTTAATTTGTTATTTTACGATTCTTTGTAATGGTTTGTGAAATTGACTAAATTCTGAATTAAAATGATTTCTTCTCCCATTTATTTTTCCAGTGAAGACGCAGCATCACACAAAAATCTAAGTATTTGACCGGTTATTTATTTCACATACTTCAAAAACCCCAATAAGTTCTGTTCCATGCAGAATAAATCGGTCTTTATTATTGTACTAATATGACTGAAGTCTCCATCTCATGAATTTTAAACATTTTTCAAAAGTACTATTCACTGATGTGTAAAACCTTTTAATGAGGCAATATAAGGAGTTGTATTGTTATACATAAATCTTTCTTGGTTTTACACTAGTTTTAGTTTACACTGCTCCTTGTTCTCACAGTGAATACACATGTTTGAAAGCTCCTGTATTAGAACAAGTTTTACACTTCAGTTATAATTGTTTCCAAGATGCAGGAGGAGGTCAGTGTCAACAGTGTCTCGCTCCAGAAATAGGCCGTGACGTCAGAGTGTGAAACAAGCAGGTGTGCCCTTGGCAGATGCTGGGTCATTGTTATAGCAGCCTTCGTATGTGCCTTTAGACTGATGGAAAAGACTTTCCATCTCATCCCAATGCCGTGGTCCACTGGAGTGAGATGGAGAGCTAAATAATAGCAAATCTATTGGCATTTACAATTTACAAAACTGCTCAGCTATTGCAAAAGGGAAAACACTGCAAACAAAAAACAACTAAATGAACTATTCAGATATCAATCACTGACGGTCAAAATGAAGACAAATATGAAGCAGACATCATACAATGATCTGCATTTATTATGAAATGTGACGAAACATGTTGAATTCTACTCCAGTCACTGATGGAGTGCAGACTGATGTAATGCTTCGGTTTAAGGGAAAGCAGCAGAAGGACTGAGATACATATGTGCAGTGACCAGAAGTAAAAGGGACTTATGTAACCCAACTCTGAGATGCAGAGCAGATGCATTACTGCTCCATGGACAAATTCCCTAAAGACCTTTTCAGTTCTCCATGCCACCGAGTAGTGCTGTCAAACGATTAATCGTGATTAAATCACATCCAAAATAAAAGTTTTTGTTTACATAATCTATGTGTGTGTATTGTGTATATTTATTATGTATATATAAATACACACACATACAGCATATATTTAGAAAATATTTACATGTATATATTTATATTCATATAATTTAAATCATATATTTAATATATAAACGTAACATATTTTTCTTAAATATATACTTGAATGTGTGTGGATACATATGTGTATATATATATAAGCATAATAAATATACACAGTACACACACATATATATATTATGTAAACAAAATTGTTTATTTTGGATGCGATTAATCGTTTGACAGTACTACCACCGAGCAGACGGTGATGAATCGTCATTTACAAACAAGCAAACAAATATTGAAAAAACTCTGGTCACTGAAGGACCCATAAATACTTATTTTTTTAAAACACCCCCACCCCTCACCCACTCCAGCCACAAGCACACACAGTCAAAGGCATGTTAGTTCACCCTATTTAATATTAAGAACATTCTTTTCTGTACACACTAAAAATTGTCAAACATGTTTGCCGGTTTATCTGAACCAATTTATTTTATATAGACCAAAACCGTAATGCTATGACCAGTAGTAGTACTAATAAATACAATGTACATTTATAAATAATGAATTAATAATAATAATAATAAATTATAAACAAACATAAATGAACAATTGTAATACTTAAGTATTAATCAACAAATAGAGTTAAGAAATTATTATTATTCTATAATGTATAAATATAAATGAATTAATAATAAATAAAATATAAATAAACAAAATAACTATTACAATATTTAATAATAAAAATAAAATAGTAGTAGTAATTAATAAAAACTATTAAGAAATTATTCATTTTAATCTACATTTATAAATAATTAATAAATGACAATAATAAATAAAACAAGAAAACTAGTATAAGTATTAATTTATATATATATGTATAAATAATAATAATTATTATTATTATTATTTTATTTTTATTATATGTAACTTGCATAGTTTTAAGAGCCCTAGATGGTGTAAAACACTCAAATCCTTGCAGTATTCTTAGCATCTCTTTTGGGAAATTGCTGCCTGCATCCCTGCAAAACGTCTGAATTATTGAAGAAATCCACAGGACCTTAAAGCGACATGAGACATTCAGAGGCCCTTAGGCAGCAGAGAAGCCAAAGTAAAGAATGAATATTTCACTGAGCTCTGAAACCAGCATGAGTCAATCCCATCACCACTATGACAAGAAGAAAATTAGATAAACTTAGATTTTTTTTGTATGTGGGTGAGGATTTCAAAATCTGAAGCAAATATGATTATAGGCCTGTGTAGAAATTTACAGATGTGAGATGGAGGTGGTCAGCTATGCTCAGTTTGGCAGATGTCAGCATTCTTACATAACCCACCTTACATAAATGCTCAGTATTGTTCCTATTATGAGTCTTGAGACTTACTCATTAGGAGGGCCAGTTGATTAAAGCTGCTGCAATGGTGTTTCTGCTTCCTACATTGATCACATTAGAGGTGACATCTTTCAGAACACATTTAAGATTAGCCTGGCATTACAAAATAGTCTGTTGGAAGCCTTTTAATTGTACTGGTATACACACTGGAACTGCTTCATACAGGGTTATGAATATCATGCTGTGCATATTCTCATGTTTAGTGCAGAAAAATCTAACATTTTACTTACAACAAATAGAATACTAGTTTGACTATTATTTTTTAAAATGCATATGATTTATTGTGAGGACTTCTTGAATGTTTAAAACTCACCAGTAGCTTTACATAAATCTGTGGAGCTCTGCTGTTTAGCGCACCTCAAAATCTCTGTGGTTATTTGTGGTCCCATTTCAAAACCTTATTGACAAGTTTAATTCAGGTCCTTATGGAGAAGTGCTCATGAACAATATTGTGGCCTTGAAATGGAAACAGACTGTTTTTTTTTTTTGAGGAACTGAATCCACCACCTGTGTTGCAGTGCTGTGACATTTATTCAAACAAAGAAAGGAAAAAACACAGTAGCTCTAGTGGCTTATGGACATTAAACATGCGGACACTGCAGAGAAATGTTTGCAACTATAGGGCATTTACATCAGTATAGCACACTGCAAATTGGTGAGTTTTTTTCCCCCTTCTTTGACTGCAAGAAGCAGCTTGGCATATCTAGCATTCTCTCGTTCAGATTGTGAAAGAGTTTGATGTGATGCTTCTTACTAGATATCGATTTATATAGACACGCACGCACACACACACACACACACACACACACTTCCGTTCAAAAGTCAGGGGTTGGTACGATTTTTCTTTTTTTAATTATTCAACAAGGATGCATTAAATTGATTAAAACTGACAGTAATGACATTACAAACTATTTCTATTTCAAATAAATGCTCTTCTTTTGAACCTTCAATTCAAAGAATGACAAAAAAATATAAATTAAGCAGCACAACTGTTTTCAACATTGACAATAATAAATGTTTCTTAAGCATCAAATCAGCATATTAGAATGATTTCTGAAGGATTATGTGACACTGTAGACTGGAGTAATTGCTTCTGAAATTAAAATAATAAAATGTTTTAAAATACATTAAAATAGAAAACAGTTACTTTAATTGTAATAATATTTATAGATTACTGATGTGACAATTTTGCTTATTTTTTATCAAATAAAGAAGCACGAGACTTGTGTCAAAAAACATTTAAACTTTTGAATGGTAGTCACTGTAAAAAAATGACCGTGAATTTAACGGTAAAAGACTGTAAAAATGCTACAGTAAAAACCTGTTAAATGGTAAATGGTAAATTCCCCTACTATATACGGTGAAAAACTGTATTGGACATTACATGTATTGGACATTAATTTTACGGTAGTATACCGTTTTTGGAAGTGAAAAAGACCATATAATTTACAGTGAATAACCGTAAATGGACATTCCAAGAGTTACATTTCAAATTTGATGTTTTTTTTGTTGAAATAACTGTTTCTTCCTAGTTTTTTTTCTTATCAGTTTTGTATTTTAGGGTTGTGTGTTACACCTAATGTTGTTAAATTAATGTTTATTGCATTATTTCAGTTTCATATGCGTTACCATGATGGTGTTTGGTGTTTGTGTGAATGACACTGTGCACCTTCTATATATGTTATTGTTTAAAAGCTGCTTGTGATGGGCTTTGGTTCATCATGTGACTTTCTCATCACCACCTGCATTTGGTGGTTATCAGTGTATTACAAAGGTACAAATCAGATTTCAGTACTTCAATAGGTTGGTATATTAACATTATATCAGTTAATGAAATTATGGTATTTAACTGTAAATTTAAGTTAAAATGTAAAACGTTGCTACCGTATTTTTTACGGTAAAATTCCGGCAACCACAGCTGCCGTTTTGTTTACCGTAAATTTTACGGAATCTTTTTACAGTGTATATTTGGTCAGTGTATGAACTGCTATATGCTTCTTGTGTTTCTTTATGAATTTAAATGATAGAAATAACCTCTTTTTACACTTTAAAAAGAACTCGAATTATGCACCATTTCCTTTTTCTGTTTAATAATTGGAGCTTTCATCAAACAGAGGAATCATTCTCTGATTATGGGGAACATTCACATCAACTGTGGTCACCGTTTTACACTAGTGTTTAAACTATCAAGCCCTAAAAATGACAAAAAAGCACCATAAACGTCCATACAACCCAAACGCTATATTCCAAGTTATCTGAAAATATTTGGAGCATATCATACGAGGTTTACAGACTACTTTGAGGCTTTTTGGTCATTTCCGAATCCCAAAATGCATCCCTTGATTATTGTATGTTTTCAGTGTATGGAAAAGAGCAGTGTGAACATACTACTTAACATCTCCTTTTGTGTTCCACAGAAGAAAGTGAGTCGTACAGGTTTAGAAAAACATGAGGGTGAGTAAATGACAATTATCACTTTTTAGGTGAACTGCCAGAAAGTCTCTGGTATCGCCATCAAATGCTTTAACGTAAACCGGGCTGCATGATAAAACGCAGAGGAAAAGAAACCCTGAATTCTATATTCAAACCAACCATATGGCTTACCCCTACCTGGTGACTAACCTTTATCTTAAACAAAAACATTTGAAATTCTAATCTACCCTCATACCAACATGTAATGAACTTGAAGCAGTCCATGAATCACAGCATCTCCAATCACAGATCTGATGTGGCCTTGTCCAGATCGCTTACGTACTGCATGTCAAGAAAAGAGAAGATGGGAGGGTAGTGAAAGAGCCAATAAGAAGAAGAGGCTGCAAGGCTCTTATGGTGTAAGGCAGGGGTAGACAGAGAGTCCCGCCACCAGCCGACAGGCCACACTGAACCAGTTTCCATGACAACAGAATTCTAATGACTACACCCCTGGCTTTTGCTTTGAGGGAGAACGATGCTACTGGATCTCAGTGTCACACCTTTTCTTTTTCACAATAAATGTCACAGACTCTCATCATGGGCGTTTGTATCTGACGGTGCTCCTGATAAACAGCAGCACAAGCCCTCTGCAATTTAGCCAGTCAGACGGTCCAAGTCATAATTTTTTGGTCCTGTCCTCCCCCATCCCCCATCCAACCTGCTCATGCTCTCCCCTCTGTGATCTACCCATGTGACCACAGCCAGCTGTTCATTGGCTGGCACCACCAAGGCATCTGTCCAATCAGTGCTGTTCGCTCATATAAACATAAGCAAAGCAGCGTTCTTATGATTCAGAACTGAGTCTTTCTTTCAGTGAGGAGTCAATGGGAAATTACTTCACTGGGTTGTACTACTTTGTTTGTCCTCGTTCTTGTCCTGTACCCACAAGCAGAGGGGATCTTCTCCTTTTGAGAGAACTATTCTGGCTGTAGGACCATCTGCTTTTACCTGCATTACTTCACTCTCGCCTTATTGACACTGTGACCAGCTAACAGTGTTTATGGTTCAGTCCTTTTCGATATACACATGCAATTTCAGCACTGACACACTGGACATGGCTGTGACACGTAAGTACAGCGAGCCTTTGAATGACACAGTAAGCTGAGAATCACATGAGTAGTCGAAGAACTGAATGATTGGGTGATGTTTTGTTATTGTTTTGTTACTGGCAACACTGCATGATCATATAGAGCAGATTAGAATGGAGTTAATGTAAACAAATAATATTAATATTTCTAATAATTATTATTATTATTCTAAAGTATTGTACATTTATTTCATGTTTTTGTAGTGCATCACAGGGCAAGGATACCATTATATAAATAGATCAGGTCTGAGCTTTACTATACAAACCCCTAAATTATATCTGCTTTTGTGTGTGTGTGTGTGTGTGTGTGTGCGCGTTTTGGAATATAAACCAGTACTGTGCCAGGCCAGTACCCAACAGTCACACAAACGCATGCAAGGTCTGAGATAAAGAAAAACTCCATTAAGCCACACAGATAAAGTATTACATAAGAGAAGACTCAAACTGAATAAACTGCAGTGTAGCCAACAGCACTGATAACTCACAAAACACTTCTCAACAGCAAACTAGAATGACAACTGGTGAAGCCTCCAGGCCATCAAGCCAAAGAAAATCACTTCAAGAACAAAGCAAAAAGATGTGTCGATTCAATTATTTGAATGACCATGTCTGCACCTCTGCAGGTGGAGAAAAAACAGAAAAGGTACGCCACCCAAAGTGTCACACTGCAGTTTAACACGATGGACAGTGCCAGGCCTCACAGGCCCTCGCTGAAGTCAGAGATGTTGAGCCAGGATGACCCCAAATCACACCCAATGCTGTAAGTACATCCTCTCACAGTCTAGAAACCACACATTCAGACTTCAGAAATAAAGCAATACACTGCTGGTTTTGACTGTCCTGTCAGACATCAGTTTCTTGTTTAGTTCTTAATTAATTTTCCTTAATGCATCTTATGGTGAGAGCTGGCCATTAACTTATGGACTAGCCACCATATTCCAAAAACTTTTTTTCCATTCCATTGTGATCTTTAAAAATATTTTTTCTGTAAAACACCACTCTGCTTCATGCTGCTTTTCGATTTTATCAAACGCTGTGCCGCATTAAAAGAGATTCAACTTTTAAAGTCAGCGTGAAACGGAAGATGCAATGGTCTTCCTTATTGTGACGTACAGTGGGTACGGAAAGTATTCAGACCCCCTTAAATTTTTCACTCTTTGTTATATTGCAGCCATTTGCTAAAATCATTTTATGGACTAGCCACCATATTCCAAAAACTTTTTTTCCATTCCATTGTGATCTTTAAAAATATTTTTTCTGTAAAACACCACTCTGCTTCATGCTGCTTTTCATTTTTATCAAACGCTGTGCCGCATTAAAAGAGATTCAACTTTTAAAGTCAGCGTGAAACGGAAGATGCAATGGTCTGCTGCACGATTAATCAAAAAACGGAAATCGTGATATGGCTCAGTGCGATTATCAAAACGCAAAGGCTGCAATTTAATGAAATGGATGCGCTGCATGCTTCAGAGTGAAGCGCAGCACTGTGTTCTTACACATGAGCGGCTCATGATCTGCAGGTGTTTCCAGTGTCTCGGAACAGCTCGGTTCATAGTAAATGCAGAGATGGAGTTTGTGTGGAGCAACACCTGCTCTGAGTTTCAGTTGCCTAAATATGCATTTGGGAACATATAAGGTGCCAACCATCCTCCCATACATGTAATAAGAAGTGCTTAACAAAAGAGCTTTAAGGGCTTCAGGCAGTTTTCTGTGAAAACATTTTTGATGGTTTTTAAAACTTGAAAATAAAGAAAGAGATTAAGACATAAATATTATTGTAATTTTACAGCTGTAATATAAAAAAATATATATATTTTTATTAATAATAATAATAATAATAATAATAATGTATTATTATTCTCACAATTCTCAGAATTGTAAGAAAAGTCAGAATGAGATGAAAAGTCACAACTATATGTATTATCATTATTATTTTACAGTCATATTGATATTCAAGCCAAATTGTGCAGCCCTTACACCCCCCCCCCCCCAAATTATGCAGCCCTATGTATAGTATGAAACGTATGGAAGCCCATTTTTGCAACAAATAAATACATAAACAAATAAATAAATTTAAGTGTGACTTTTTAATCTCACAACTTTGACTTTTTCCTCATAATTCTAAGTTTCTTTCACAATTCCAAGAATAAAAGTCAGAATTGTGAGATATAAACTCGCAATTGCAAGAAAAAAAGTCAAGAATGTGAGAACTTAAGTCACAATGACCTTTTAACATTTTTTTTTATTCTGATGTGGGAGAAAAATTTTTTAGATGTAAACTGAACTCAGTTCAGAGAAAAAAAATCTGAATTCTGAGTTTGTCTCACACTCTTGGAAACAAAAACAGAATTGTGAGATATAAACTCAGAATTGTGAAATCATGAGTAAAATAATAAAAAAAAGATGTGCACACTGCACAGATAAATAATTTATAATAAGCACTGCAATATTCCATAAAAATACAAATTGTCAATTTGATCTCATGGTGACTTTAAAATTTTGTTTTAAAACCTTGGTTTCTTTTTTCATTCCGCTGCTTCTCACATTTTTAAAAGAAAGTCTTAATGATTGCATGAAGAGCCACTGGTTTGTTGCTGGTTCAAGGTAATGTGTCTGATTTCAATTTCCAAAGAGAACTACGAGAAAAGCTCCAGCCAGAGGTGATCGAGCTGATTAAACAGCAGAGGTTGAACCGCCTGTGTGAGGGCACATGCTTCAGGAAGATCAGTGCTCGTCGCAGACAAGGTCAGTTACTCATTCAAAATCAGGATACAATCACATGTGCACAGGTAAACGTATTCATGCATCACAGATTCAGAAAAACCATTTGATGTATCTGAACACAGATGCATAGATGTAATGTTTAGCTACCACTAACAAAAACATCACATCGAATTCATTGATATCGGATATATATATATATATATAAGTTAAAGGAAGATACAGTACTTGAACTCTTGCTATTAAGCCTAATGTCTATTCATATTATGCACATTTTTTTATAATCTACTCAAATATAGGGCATCACAGTCTATAGGTTCCCCTGAGTATACTTTATCCTAATGCTTGGTCTGTTTGATATTGCATTACATTAAAACACAACTTAAAGATATCATTATATTAAAAGGATAATCTCATTCAGTATGTGGGACTCGCAATGCAAATGCTCTCTCTCTCTCTCTAAAAAAAAAAAAGAAAAAAAAAGAAATCTGTATTATTATTGTGCCCTCTTTATTTCTTCATGTTTATTTCCAAACCTACTGATATGAGATCTTCATCAAGTATTCAGCATGAAAGGGCAGCCAGTTAGTCACAAGCACAGACTCAATGAAGCATTTAATCAAAAGTGATTTTCTCAGGTCACTGCTGCTTTAATTAAAATCTGATTTTCATTTACAGTGCTGTTGACGTGCTAGTGGAAAAAAAAATACCTATAAAATCTAATTGGAATGGATCATTATGAGGACAGTAAAAAGCAAGTTGTAAGAAATCAGCCAAACAATAACTTGCACAGTACATAACATGCATATTCTTATCTGTATCCATCTCCCATCATCTCCTCTAGACAAATTCTGGTATTGCCGTCTATCACCAAATCACAAAGTGTTACACTATGGAGATATAGAGGAATTCTCACAAGGACAAATATCACACGACTCTCTCCAGGAGAAAGGTGAGCAACACACTTCTTGATTATAATTGACATAGTTGTAAATGAAAATTACTGTCTTTTTTTTTTTATCTATAATGACTTGTATTATTCATCACGTTGATTGTTGACATCATATTGACCCACAAGTTTGAGTCAGACTAGCGCTAAACATGCTCATTTTAGACAATCATAGTAAGATAGAATATAATTTCTACTGTTCTAAATTTTCTAACTCTACATAACATTTCTTCTACGTCCAGTGACAGTAGCAGATATCAAAGCAGTGGTTATGGGTAAAGACTGCCCACACATGAGGGAGAAAGGAGCACTTAAGAATAAGGTAAGAATTAATTATTGCAATAGGCAACTAATCTCACCAGACAGGACAGGACTAGGCATAGTGGATCCAAACTCAGAGCACACAAGGCAGGCTGATTTTACTGAAGAAGAGAGACAAATTACAGGCTTCAACTCAAGATGATAACTAGTTAAAAAAACTATAGGCAGAACAATGCAAGAGTACAATGGTGGCTTCAGACACATCAACATCTGAAAACAATTAGAAATTAATCCAACAATGCCAATTAAATCCAAATGACGCCATCTAGTGGTTAGATGTGGATAAAGGACTAATGGAGTAAACAAGGTAAAAACGTGTTCTATATGAATGGCCCCTTACTCTCTTATTGACCATCCATGTCAAAAGGTGTCTTTCTGGACTTTCAAAAAAGAAAAATATATTGTTTATAGTTAAAGCTGAGTTAGCTATTGTTTAAAGTCAAAGCAAACAGTAGGCATAATGACATGAGATAACAATCTCTTGTAGGTAGGCTAGGTTATATTTGCACACACAACACACACAGACACACACACTAGGGTACCTTCAACGTAACGTATGACTAAAGTGCTGTGGATGCATTATGTGTGGATGTTTATGTATTGATGACAAACCTGCCATATTCAGGGCATTAGAAGAGCCAGCCGACACACCTACTGTATATAGGCTAATAATAATAATTAAAAAAAAGTTACGGCCAATGAAATTTACCTGAATTGTTTGATTTTTCAGTTTGCTTCATTGCAATACAAAAAAAAAAAAACGAACAAATGACTCATATGAATAGGTTCTTTTCATTGAATCAAAAGGACACAACCCACCTAACTACTATGTTGTTGAATTCTCGAATAAATCGCCTAAATAATGAACCGGTTTTTTTAATGAAAAGTTCAAAAAGATGATTAACGCGTTTGAATTAGTCTGACGAATGCTTAACTGAGCAGAGCGGTGAATAAATCAACACACTTTATTTTCGAGATGGTCCTCACTGCAGAACATAAGATCCAGGGGGCGTGGTTGGATCCAGATCCAACTCCTCCCACCGTACATATACCTAAACCTACCCGTCTCCACCCCTGATCCCTAAACCCACCCATCTCCACCCCCTAGATGTGGATCCAACCCCTTTGTTCTGCAGTGAGGGGCTACTGTTATTTTCAGGAACGTCTGCTGTCCTTTTTGAAATGATGCACGTTTTTGTGTCATTATTATTCATGTGAAAGATTTACATTTGCCTATAAATTTGTAATAATTGAAGGGACATTCTTCTCTTAAATCTTATTTTTATAACTTGATCAGTATCAGCATTTCACAGCTCTACGTTGTCCTTGTTGGAAACTGAGGAGGGTGTAGTGGTGACAGAAGCCATCTGTTGTGCAAAGGCACCTGTAGTAAAGTACAAATGGAAGTTGTGGGAGAGGAAGCAAGGTCAGGTACTCAGGGCATGCAGATTATTCTTCCTCTGCTTTTCAGGAGCTGCTGGAGCTGTCTTTTTCCATTCTTCATAACTCTGATGAATATCTGAACTTCATTGCTCCGGACAAGCATAAAGTGAGTATATCACAGCATACAAGGCGAGGACAGTCGACATTTTACATCGACAGTCGACAGGACATTTTACATTACATATAAAATGTATTTTTGGTCTCGTGGAAAGATAAAGAACCTTTGTTTTTCATAAGATAATATTACCTAATCATGTAGACATCAAAGCCATTATTAAAAGTATTTTTAATACTCTGATATATCACTCAAGCGCAACTTGAATTCATGCATAATCCTTAATAATACTCTATTATATACACCATTTTTTCACTAGTACTGCATTTGGACTGATGGCTTGAATGCTCTTTTGGGAAAAGAGATGACAAGTGAGCTCACAAAATCAGATATGGACACTCTGGTTACTATTGAGCTGAAACTTCGCCTCTTGGACCTCGAAAGCATTCAGATTCCTGACGTCCCGCCTCCTGTTCCCAAAGAGCCCAGCACTTATGACTTCGTTTACGATTTTAGCCAAAAGCACACTTGAGACTGGAATAAAGTCCTTACTCGTGCTGATAATCAGCTGTAAAGAGTGCTCACTTTTTCTCTTTTTGTTATTTGTGTTTCCTCACTTTCCTCTCGTATAGACAGAACAATGTTCAAATCATACATTTTCCTCTAGATTGTGACTATGATGTGATGCTTAGTTTTCTATTTCATTGAAATGCCTCTCATGACTTTACTGTTCTGCAAAGAGGAAAAACTCACAGTAACATTCTTTTCAGTCATCAGTTTTAATGAACATTCAACTTGGTATCATGCAACCCTTTTGTGTAAGTAAAGTGCATATCTACCTAAAATACTGAGCATGGATTAAAATAAAATTCAGAAGCTACATTAAATCATGAACACATACACAGAACTCACATGACTGTTTTAAATAAATGTGCAAGTCATTGGACAGAAGGATGATTTCAGAGTAATCAAGTCAACTAAATCATACTCGACATCATTAAAGTGCCACTTAATAAATTATTTCTAATTATTTCCAATGAACACAAATTATTTTAGCCTTTAAGATAAAAAGGCCTTTGGTTTGCTTAGTTGGATGCCCTTTCTCTTCCAAAACATAATGACAACCACACTGCCTTCCTGTTCCCCAATATATAGTTTGCATCATATTATATTCTGAGTTGCTCAAAAACTCCACACTAGTATCATTCATACTTGTACAATTCTCGTACAATTCTTGGTCTTATCAATGGTCCTTAAAACAAAACATTTAACCTTTATGCTGTGCTGAAAATCCTTTATCTAATTTAGAGTTCCTGACCAGCCTTTTTCTTTTTTACAAATGGTTATACCTTGTGTGAGAAAGTATCTCATTCCAATGAGATAACCTTAACTAGCATTTTCAGGAAAAAGAAAAAACCTCCCTAGGTCAAAACGACCAGAACACAACATGAGGAATAGACATCCAAAACACTTCGGACACATCCTAGTGCATTTTATCTACCCAAAGAGACCATTAAGCTTATCATAGTTGCAACACATTAATTCCAGTATTATCTGTTACTATAAAACTATCAGCTTGAAGGAATATTGCTTTTAAAGTTCACTCATGTATTATCATAAATTGTTTGTTTTCACTGACATCATATACTATTAAAATATTTAGTGTTACAAAATTATAGGACATTGTAAAATCAAGTCATAAGTTAACTAAAACTATAAGTTTCACTCCACCCAAGTGGAATGTAAAATAATTACATGATTTTAAAACTTTAGTTTAAAACCTTTTAAATTGAAGCATGGCATGTCACCGCAGAACAATGTTGGCGCTAATTGACATTTTAAAGATCAACAACCCAAATACAATTAGCATGTCTAGTCTTTCATTTGTTTGTTGGAAAAAGACAATATCTGAAATGATATGCCCTATCCAAGTCAAATATTTATTTATATTCACTATTTAAGGTCACATATCAGAGCTTTCTGATATACAGTTCCAATGAGCAGCTTTCCTCCATATGGGGTTGCCACTGAAGAAGCAATGATCACACTGCCGTCATCTGAATATACCCGAGTCACCTGGGGCTTTTCAGACAGGATGTTCTCAATCCTGATAACCTACAGGAGAACAAGGAATTATTGATTTGTACAGTTTTACAACTGAGAGCAAACAGTAAATAATAAAGAAAAAATATGAATATCAAATTGCCAATAAATACAATGATCACATTCTTTCCTAAATATCTATTTGCTGCAAAACACGCACACACCTCAGAGCCTGGCGGATCATTCGGATCACTAAGCATGAATTTGAGACCATTTGGGTGGCAGCCCAGCCACAGATCTCCAGATTCACGTTCCACCTCAATGTTGTCACACAGTGACCCCACATCAACCTCCTGGGTAGGAAAAATTAACATGCAGTTACATTAACAATATTAACAAATCAGCAGTGTGTTCTCCTAAAAAAACTGTCATAATGTGCTTTCATGGTTGTTTAAAGCTAACATCCAATAAAGCTAAAACTCAAATGTTCAATATGGGATACAAATATCAAGTTTTGTGTTTACCTTTACATGAGACAATACAGTGTTTTTCTGTATTTCCAAGACACTAATTTTGTGCTTCAGGATATTTGACACATACAAATGCCTGAAATAAATTAAGTTACTTGTATTAACAACACAAGAGGACATGAGAAATGCACTGATAATATTACATTACACTATGCTTTCATCAATAAAAATTTGTGACTTTTTCTGAAACTTGCCTTTTATCGGGGGAGATATTTATGCCGTTGGCAGATGGAAAGCCCCCTGCCACAACCTGCACAGTCTGAGGGCTGTAGTAAACAATGTCACACCAGGACAAAGACAGAAGTGGCTCCATAACCTTGAGAATCTCATTAGTGAAGTAATGGTCATTGGTGGCATAAAAGCTTTCGGTCCCCACAGCTACTATATCATTTACACTAACAAATGCAAATAAATAAACAATAAACAATTTAATTTCTGATTAGGTTTAAGGTTGCAAAAACATTGGGCCTCATTCATGAAACACAAGCAGAACGAAGTTTTGTGTAAATCATTCGTAAAGCTGTTCTGACGTAAATTTTGGGATTCATGAAAGTGTTCGTATTTTACAAATGTTAGTTGGTACACAAAGAATGTACACCTCCTCCCAGCCCCGCGTAAATGGGTTGCAAATCATCTGAACGTTTTGCTCATTGATGGTAATGCAGGTTTATAAAAATGATTTACCTTATATAATCACGTATTTATCACGCAGCATTTTGATAAAATAATATACAGTAATTATACACGGTATACTGTGTTTTCCTTTTTACTATTAGGCCTATTATGAACAGCAGTAATATAATCTGCAAATGTAACACTTATATCAAATAATTAATTTGCTACTTTTGTTAGGGATGTACCAATTAGTCTCTTAATTATTACGGAAATGGTTTTCTATAAAATGGCCAGAATGAGGCATAACAATAAACATTTCCTATGGCTGATATAGCGCTATTGCTAGATTTGGCAGAAACTTGCAGAGATAATGACTGGTTGACTAACAGATGAAACTGCATTAACAGCATCTGTAATGTGCAGCCAAGCTTCCTTTTTTTAGGACCTGATACTCCACTATGTTCGCGTAAAAATAAAATGCTGCATTTTGAATGTACTTCCGATAACAAAACTTCCATTTCTGCATCTGAGAAATTTTTCTTTTTCATTCGCTTTTGAGAGGACATGTTGAAATCCTTATTTTTGTTTCGGGAAGGTCTGTTTTACGAGCAAATTACTCAATTTACTCATATAGTTTCATGAATGAGGCCCATTGTGTTTAAAGAAGCACATACTTGTGCAGGAGTTCATGCCTGATGGTCCTGATGTATTGAAGGGCATTTTCATCCTCAACAAATCGGAAAATCTCCACTTGGCTTTTGCCTTGAGGATGATTAACAACAAACAGATATATGGCTCCATCTGTAGAGAGAAAATAATTCATAAACGATTAGACTTAAATCAAAGGTATACCTATAGGGTTTAAAAGTGAAGATCAAATGGACAAATTGTTAAACGTTTTTTGACCACTAGGTGGCTAGTTTTCCTTACTATGTAGTTTTAACATTTCACAAAATAAACTATTTGTGTAGGTATTGTACAGTACATTATACAAAATCCATTCATACATTCAAAAGTGTCTACATTGCATAGTGTACATAATTAAATATATATGAGGAATCAACTAAACTGCATGCAACCCAGATTAACGCTAGAAATGTATTTATTTAATAAAAATGGCAAACCTTTTACATCTGCGTACACACTGATTCCATGTGGATTAAAAGAGCCTTTGTCAAACTGACCCTTGATGTTCAGTGCTTTAATTTTCAGATCAGAATCCAACAGATTCAGGGAGTAGATCTTTCCAGGGTCATCGGAATAGGACGGTAAGCCTGGATACTTCAAGCCCTGTGTTTAATTCATCATAATTCATTGGAACAGCGTCTATTTACAGCAAGTTCAAAAGGCTCTTTGCACTCACTCTGTCCACCACTGCTCAGACAATTTACCCTTAATATCACTTCTATTTACACTTTGTATGAATACAATAAGATTCTGTATTGATTTACAATTGATGAAAACAGTAAGTATCTACCAATATTTACACTATTATACTTAGTATAATTAGCTTATTATGCAATTTAACAGCTGAACAGACATCATTAGCATTGATTCAACTCTAGCCTCATGCTGCACGTTGGTAATAGAATTTGAATATATCCAGGAATATACCCACACCTTTTGATTAATAATGAAGTATTGTCTGATTAACTAATCAAAATGCTTAGTGATAGATTCATGACATACAGTGCTCAGAAAAGCCAATCCATCGTCAAGTATGGTGATATCTTCAGCCCCATACTCTGTTGAAAACACGGAAATAACCTCAAAGTGTTAGAAACATATAAACACACTACATTTTAAACAGACCAGCAAATAACAGATAAGCATATACAGTGTGTCTAAAGTGTATATAACTTACCTATGCCCTCTATCATGTGACAGTTAGGAAGGTAGTTTTGTGTTAGTTCTCTGGAGGAAAGTGATAAATGCCTGTGGAAAGGATTACAATTAAACAAATTTAAACATTTATTATCTTTCGCAACAAAAAAAAGTAACGTTAGCAGCAAAGGTCAGAACAGCGTTTAGACAAAGAAAGCCTTTATTGCAATTGAAAAGCTTGACATGCAAAGAAGCAATCGTTATATAAACGCGATTGGAAATATCGACCAACCTAAGTGCAACGAGCCTTTCTCCGATGAAAGCTGCCAGAGAAATAACAGCCAACGAGAGTATCGCTAACTTGCCCATAATGTCTGAAACCCTCGTAAACAACATTAACCCTTATCAGTGTTGTCAGGGTTGCCAGGTCTGCGAAATCAAACCAGCCCGATTTCTAATCAAAACTAGCCCAATCGCGTTTCCCCCTTTGTCGGTCGTGCCTTCGGTCGAAATCGCGTTCCGAGGAGATCGCTTTAACCTGCGGTAACAGTGTAAAAGTACCCCGATTGCGCGGGTAAATCACGGACTTGGCAACACCGTGCCATATCCGCCTTGGACTTAACCCAGAAGTAGCGTGCCTGTACCTCTAGATGGGAAGTCGCGTATTTTTTTACAGAATGCATTGCTATTTTTCTGATGTTTTTGGTGTTTGGCCAATATACAGATGGCAGTATTTGCGTTATATTACGTTTTGAGAGTGTCAACAGTGTGTTATTCATGATGGATCAGCAGTTACACTAGCTGTCAATCACTGGCATTGCAAAATCTTGACAAAATATCTAGACTTGGGCTTGGAAAATTGTTTTTGAAAAGAGAAAACTTAAAATTAAATCATATAGCTTTTTATTTATCTGAATAGGGAGTTGTGCTTGTGTTAGTTGAGTCACAGCTTTTTTCCTGTTACTATTCAAACAAGTCAAAATGTGATTAACGTGACTGGATTGTAAAGTTCGTTCAGAATATGGTATCAACCCAATCTGAGAAAACGTAGCTATTTTACAAGGTGACTGTTATATATGAATTCGTACAATGTGATTTGTATGGAAACGCAAGGTTATTTTTTTAAGTATGCCTCAGTGGGGCATAAACAAATTGTACGAAAACGTAAAATAAAATGACATACAAATTCATATCAATAAGTAGCCTAACTATTATATATTTTCGCTAATTGGTAGCTAAGTTCAATGAGAGTAAATGTTAATTTGTGTTGCGTGTACATCATAAATTGATCAAATATTTTTTTTTTACCACAATCAACTCAAGAAGTAAAATCAAGTGTCAAGACAGATACTGAAAACATATGGTAAATCAAGTTTTACTTGTTTAACTTAAAGTTTGCATATCTAGTAGATTGTAGTTTGTAACCCAATTAGTCTGTGTTTAGCCAAATTTATATCATGTGGAATGATTTTTCACATTTTACCATACCCTGTTGCCTTTGAAATTACTCTATTCAGACTCAATTCTTTCAAACACTCGAGTCAATATTTATTCTTCCCCGTAAGTGAGTATATTCACAAATTAAGGTCACATATCAGAGCTTTCTGATATACTGTTCCAATGAGCAGCTTTCCTCCATATGGGGTTGCCACTGAAGAAGCAATGGTCACACTGCAGTCATCTGCATATACCCGAGTCACCTGGGGCTTTTCCGATAGCATGTTCTCAATCCTGATAACCTACAGGAGAACAAGGTTATATTATAGATTTGTAACCCAGAGAAAGTTGGGAGTAGACAAGGAGATAGTGAGAAGAGAAAGGATACAAGATAAGAACATGACGAGAGCCAGACTCAAACACGACAGCTCATCATATTTGAGCATGGGCACTAAACAGTAAACACTACACAATACACATACTCACACACCTCAGAACCAGGTGGATCATTTGGGTGGCAGCCCAATCATAGATCTCCAGATTCATGGTCCACCTCAATGTTGTCACACAGTGACCCCACATCAACCTCCTGGGTAAGAAAAATTAACATGCAGTATTTTTAACAATAGCAGACAGAGTAGTTGGTTCTACTAAGTAAAAGACTACTAAATTGTTTCATGTTTGTTGCATTTGAAGCTAACACAACTTACAATTGACCTAGCCCCGCCCCCCTTAGTTACTGTTGTGAACTCTGAAAATCAAACGGAGTTGCTTGCACATTGACAGGTGTCAGTGTGAAAACCTGTCCCAAGAAGTTTTTGACAAATTTTGGACACAGAAAGACCACCATTCAAGAGGGATATATAAAAGATTTAAAAATAAATATTGTGGGTATAAATTTGGAAGCGAGGATTCACAGATCACAATGCAAGCGGGAGATGCATGTTATGGTCGTCATGATCACAGATGACAACATCCAGGATCAACACTGTTCATGTACGGAAGGGTAAGATTAAACTAATTGACATTTATCCAGTTTAATATGGAATGGCACTGAAATGTAGACCTTCGTTTATGTGTTTGTGACCTAAGCTGTACATGATGGGTCGCCGTGATTTTGCCAAGTAAGACATGTTCCTAGATCAACATCTTTCTGTCCAAAAATATAGACCTAACCCAATACCTACCCCTAAACCTAACCCTACAAAAGGTTCTTCTATGGCATCGTGAAGCACCTTTATTTTTAAGAGTGTACCCATAATTTATTCCTAAAATCAGAGGGAAATGATAGGTGAATAACAAGGGTGAAGAAGCATCTAACCCTGATTGTAAGCCTAAAACTGACATTTCTTGATTCTGATTGGTTGATTGGAATGTTGTTCCAGGAACATGTTGTACTTGGTGAAATCACGTTCACCGTACATGATGTGAGAATAGTTAGCTATTTAGGTTGGTGGTACGGTATATGGACTCGCTAACTTTAACATTAATGTTAGCTAGTTTTAACCAGAGATACCTTGCTGAAACACAAGATGACATTAACGTTCTGCTTGAGCAGATGAAAATTGTAACTTAATGAGAGTATGACAACCAGAAAATGAATGTTTTCGTCTTCATTAGGATTGTTGAATGCTTAGGAACATTTCGCACTGTTTTGTTTGGATTTAGGAAATGGAATAAAATAAATTCCATTGCCCATCCTCTCAGGATACCTTGAATCAGTGTTGAAGTACCCCAGGCACACCGTTTTTCCATTTTTGTAGCATAAACACCATCAAACCGATGAGAGCTTTGGATCTTCCAGTGTTTCTCTATGGCGCTGCCGCTGAAACCTATGATGTCAGATTTCCGGTCCCTGTGCAACTGATACTCAACTGCCATTGGCTCATCTGAGTTCGATGGGAGGAGCTTACCAGTAGGTCAATTTTATACTTTAATAGATAAAAAAAACAAAACATTCTGTTTGGGATCAAATAAGGTGTGAACATTTATGTAGTTTGGTGTTTACCTTTACATGAGACAATACAGTGTTTTTCTGTATTTCCAAGACAACAATTTTGTGCTTTAGAATATCTGCCACATACAAATGCCTGAAATGACATGTTAATTGTATTAATAACAAATAAACATGACATAATTCTACAATAAATGATTTGATAATATTACATTATGCTGTGCTTTTATCAATGCAAATCTTGATATTTTTTTCTGAAACTTGCCTTTTGTCGGGGGAGATGTTTATGCCGCACGTGACCAGAAAAGGCGGCAAAAAAAAAATCTCTGTTTATTTACGTATGCCTTCTATATGGAGACAGTTAGGAAGGTAGTTCTGGGTAAGTTCTCTGTAAGGAAGTGATAAATGCCTGTGGAGAAGACAATCCGACATATATAATAAATATTGCTATGATTATTGTCATGGGCAGTAATTATGTAAACACCAATTATCATGTTAGTAAGTAGCAGCAAAGATCAGAACAGCGTGCAGTCAAAGAAAACATTTTTTGTATTCAGGCAACAGTAATCGCAGGTCATCGTTATATAAATACGATAGGACCAAGCAGCAACCTCCCGCTCTCTCTCAAGGAAGCCAACACGGAAGTGCCTTAAACTGTAATTCGTCAACTGGCCGCTAGAGGCTGGCTGCAAACAGGAGTCAATCCCATAGACCCCCCCATGTTAAAATGCCCAACTTTACAGCAGGAAAAAACAAGTTTACAGCCTGGTTCAAAAAATGATTTTGATCTATATAGCTAATTTTGCCCTTCATGACAACTGTGAGGAGGGGTCAACTCATCCGTTTAAATTATATTAAGCCTTAAA
>NW_015506690.1:70013-84602 GCF_001515645.1 Sinocyclocheilus grahami
AATAGAAACTGTTATTTCTATCATTTTGTTACAGCAGGAAAAAATTAACAAGGTAACTTCTGACCAAAAAGACTTGGTGAATGGGCAATGAGAAAATCTTCATCAGTATTACAAAATGAACACATTGAGGAAATATTCTCAGAAAATCTGCTCAAAAATAAATTACAAGGGTAGTATCTATGAGCAATTTTGAAATGGAGTTCTTTCATTTTACTTGGGATAAATAGCCTGTGAGGAAAGGTCCATACGTTTTTTAATTCAGAGTTCGGATAACAAATCCTCCATTTAGATTGTGCTTTAGAGGGGCATCCTGGAGTTGAAGAAAGAGCATTTCTAATAAAAAAGTAATTGCATTTTTTATCTAATACATAAACACCCTTAAATGCACGTGTAGGAAAATGGTTGTTTACACAGCCATAACATAAATGCGCTTTAAACAAAGTTTTTCAACTGACAGGGATACTTTTAGTCAGCTTATTAAAATCTCTTAGTGAGATTGATGCACCTTTCAAAAACACAAAATCAGAAAAGGAAAGAAGGTCCCCGTCAGAATTGAACAAATCAGAAACAAAAAAGATATTTTGATTCACCCATTCAATGAAACAGAGTGATTTGTTACCAGACAATATATTTTCATTGTTCCAAAGAATATACGTGTGCGGGGAGAAATTATGTTTAAAAGCAATCTTCCAGGGTTCTAGGGCTTGTTTATGAAAATTTGACAGTTTAATAGGTAACTTACTACAAATACATACATGCAGTTGTGGTTTTTGTTTTGGGGATAATTTCCAGAATGTGCCCTTTTCCAGGTGTGCATGCAAAAGGTACTCTTTTTATTTATTGGACTTTATATGTAGGCCTATTTGTGAAATATCAATCAACTAAAAAATAAATATTAGGCTACATATATATTAATACATATTACATTACTATATTAAATAAAATATTAAATAACCTATGCAATTATTGAAAATCTATTAGCCTATTTATAAGTTTGTTTATCAATCTGTTTTTAAAATATTTTCTATACTGATCAATGAATATTTTTGCTCATTTTTGCTTGTTAATTGTGATATCTGGCAACCTGCTGTTTCTTTCAAAGACTACCCTAACAGATGTATGCAAGATGTCTGTTAAAGATCTCTTCATCTGGAAAAGCATCTGCTATGTACAAACATCTGACAGACATCTTTAAGATGTCAGTTTTACATTCATTCTAAATCATAAACATCTTAAACACATCTTCTAAGCGTCTATTTGACTTATGAAAGGAAACGTCCTATAGACGTATTGCAGATGAACAAACACTCTAAAAGATATCTTGCAGATGTAAATGCAGACGTCAAATAAATGTTTAAATGTACTTTGTTAATTCCCACAGTTGATCCAGTTCCGTTTTCTTCATTAACATGTTCTTTTGCAGTGACCCCATTCAAGGACGTGGGTCCTAGTTGTGCTTTTCCTCCCCTAATTATGCACTTAATATGCAACCCAACCTTGAGATGTTTCATTTCATGCAGTAGGTATTTATGCAACCTACTATTTTTTATCTCAAGGATCAATCTCTCTTTAAAGTTTGTGTTAAGAGTATGACACCTGATTTAGCAGGAATCTCTAAATGGTAACAAGGCACACACACACACACACACACACAGATGTATATATATATATATAGTGGTGGATGACCGAGGTGACCTTTAAGATTTATTTAATTATAAAAACATGTATAATCTATAATAACATTAAACTTATTTCATTTTTTAGGAATTTTTATGATTTTTTTTAGAAATGTATTTAATTTACTTGTTTCCTCTAAATATATGTTTTTAAGGTATCAAGATTAAAGGCACTCTGTGGAATTATATTTATAAACTTACAAAAAAAATTTTAACTATAACAATACATTCAATTAGAATAATAAGACAAAATCAAGAAGCATATGAATCAAATTAAATCAATATCAACAAAATTAATCTTTGCACTACAGAGGTGGCACTGAAAAACACAAAATTGGCATTTAGGTATATACAGACTGTTTAATGAGGAGGTGGCATGAAAGCATTTAAATTCATAATAACAATGTTATTAGATTAATGTTTTAAATATAAAGTTCTGAATATAGAAATATTAAATTATTTAAATAACTGAAATGACTTTAAAAAATTTACTTTAAAAAATCAACTAAAACGGCCAGTAGGTGGCGGCATGTCACTGTCTTTGTCACTGAATCATTCATTCAATCGATTTGTTCAAACAGCTGATTCATTCAGGAAGGAAGCAAGTGACTGTTCAAAAAGATTTATTCAAAAACGCACATTCCTTCATAAATGAAACACTGCCTATGTCCGAAATCGCCCAATACCCTTAAATAGTGACAGCCATTTTTAGTGGTGTCCGAAATCTTACCCCTTGTCCAAATAGCCACACTTGCGGTCTTGGCCACTTGGGAGCGCGTGCGAGCTACAGGAAGTAAGTGCGCAAGATTGTCCCAGGTCTTAAAAACGTCAAAGCGCAGTGCACTAAATCCACACTATCTTGAATACCGCTCCGGAGCGTATTCGAGGCTTAGTGTATCCCATCATGCATGTTGTGGAAATAAATCATGAGACTTTATGCCGAGATCTCACGAGAGGTCACGGAAACCTTTCCAATGTAGCCTATGTTAAATATTAATAATACAGATATTACATATAATTTGGTAGTAAAACAAAGAGTTGCACGTTTTGTTGGTGCAAATGAGTAGTGGTGATAATTATTTTGTACAACATTTGCAGCTGCTTTTTATCACTTAATTATAATCACCACAACGTTGTGTCATCTGTTATAGGGACTACTAAACAGACATTTAGAAGTTGATTTTAAAATGCAAAGTATTGAAAACTAAAATAAAGCCCTGTAAACACTTGCATTTTTACAACACTATAAGTGTGTCCCATCAGGTAATGAAAAGTTCTACACACACTTGTGGTCTTCATGCTCACTTAAACACTTGGACCAAATACAGGAAATACATCATAGCTATAGCCTAAGTAGTCAAGTGGTCAAGTGCAAAGACCGCAAGTGCATTTGGACAAGGGGTGTGTGGACATTATCGAGTGCACTTATTAGTGATGTCCGGTTCTTGAACGAATCGCTTTTGAACAAGTTATTTTTCGTGAACCGGTCGAACCAGTTCACCAAATCGGACTGAATCGTTCAAAACAGTTTGCTTCACGAATCAGCACTGAACCACACAGTGTTGCCAATTATACTTTTGTTGCCGTGTGTTGTTTTTCATGTCCGCGGGTTGAAGCGACTCCAATTACATGATATTTATCCCCTGGAATACGAATTTTAGCAGGTGAAGCCCGCCAAAAAAATGTGTATTTTCCCCCTGGAAGGCGATTTTTAACTGAGGACCCCCTCGAAGTGCCATTGGGCTAGTTTTTGGCTAGTTCTGAGTAGCGATTGGGCGGGTTTTCTTGTGAAAACCTGGCAATCCTGGTTCAAAACAACCCAACCGCTGGGTCAAAACAACCCAATAGCTGGGTTTGTCCCTTTTTAACCCTGTGCCTTTAATTTTTTAGAGTGTAATAATTGGATGCTAGGGGAGCATTCCCCCCCCAGGGCACTCCATATTTACACTGTTTTATGGTTGCTTTTGTTGTTAGGTTTAGTAACTTACTGTTTTGTGACATCTGGGGCCTCATGTATAAAACTTTCCGTAGATTTCATCCTAAAAGTGTACGTACGCACAAAAGCTAGATTTGGCATATAAAAGTTTTCAGATTTATAAAACCATGCATATGCCAGAACCTAAGCAAAAATCATTTTATAAATCCCTGTCAGCGGAAGATTGTGCGTACATGGATCTCCTCCCCAAAATCACCATATATGGAGCTTACAACGCCTAGTTTTACTATGCATAACTTAATCTGCATATCATTTCCATTCATATTCCCATCCACGTGACACCATTTTTTTAACGCAGTTAAGGATAGGCCAATACGTTAGGAAAATATGAGACACGGACTATAAATGCGTTTTGAGATATCACTATTCTAATTTATGCAATTTGCCTAAAAGGTAAACATATATTTTAGAATGTTTATAGCCTATATTTTTATGGGAAAAAGTTAGGCCTTATTTTTTTTTGCAGTGTAAATAGCTGTCTGACTCTCCGTGTCAATAACAAAATATTTTGAAAATAAAACGCGCATATCTTAAGAGTTTCCTTCAAATTCGATCTTTTAAAGGGGTCATATGATGCTATTTTAAAGATCATTATTTTGTGTATTTGGTGTAACAGAATATGTTGACATGCTTTAATGTTCAAAAAACACATTATTTTTCAAATACTGTACATTATTGTAGGTCCTCTAGGCCCCGCATCTCTCAAACGGGTAGTTTTCAACAAAGTCCCCTCCTTTGACAAGCGCAGTCTGCTCTGATTGGCCAGCTGACCCAGTGCATTGTGATTGGCCGAACACCGCAAGCACTCGTCAGAAATGTAATGCCCCTTACCATAATCGCGAGCTTCAGCTTTCAAAATAAATATCAAGACAGTTAATAGTTAGTTTTGCCATCAGTTCGAGCCCGAAAGGGCAACAGAGTCGCATGACAGACACAGTGATGAAGCAGTACACAAGCCGCAGTTAAGACAGCTGACGTGCTATGATTTCTGACAGGCAGGTCACTCTCCTGTGATGTGACCCTGTTCCCCTCACACACACACACACAACGCGTTACTTATAATGAGAGGATTCGCAAGCTTGCACAACTTGAGTCAGCACTGAACAAAAACTCTGAACCAGAACTCCGGTGTTTTGAGCGGGGTGGCGTTAAAGGCACAATATGTACGTTTTCGCAGCTAGAGGGCGCGATTTCAAAACAAACAAAGAAACAAAGGCGTAGTTTGATGACTCCGTGACTGAGTGTGGAATCATGGGAGTTGTCGTCTTCATCCCCACAGCCGATGCAATCCGACAGGACTCGGGCAGAAATCATGTTCATGGATGAGCTAATGTATTAAAGATTTATTAACGTCGTAGTATGAAGCAGGATGAGGCTGAAAGCCGTCGAAGCGAAACGAGGCCACTGAAGCAATTGCTAATGAGAGAGGAGAGTGACACACGGCTCGAAAGCAGTGGAGCTTTTATTATGCCACATTCGACGGCTTCCGCTTCTTCCGGTCGTTCATATGTGGGGTAAAGCATCACTGTTTTATCATACTAGATACATTTGAAAGATATGTTATAATGCTACTCTGTGCCGTTGTCACCTGTATAATAAAACACATAACATATTAAAGCGTCTTTGGTGTTTCCATGTTTTCTACAAAACAAAACCGGAAATCGAGGGGTTATGACGTCATTGGCAGGCGTCACAATGACACTCTGGAAATGGTCCGTGTTTCTAGATAAAATTGCTTATTTCTCTGGATTTAAACATTCTTCTAAACATTTGGGATAATGTAAGTACACAAGTCAGAAAAATATAAAACACTGTTCTAGTGGTTTTTGGATATTTTAATTAAAAAATCTTACATATTGTGCCTTTAACAGCTTTACCCATATCAAATTTTTCTGTTATCGCATCTGTTATCAAACGAAGATGTTCCGATTTTCAGCAAAAATCCCGGCTCATTTACCTGATTTATCTACATATATTTTCCCACAGCTATGTAATAGTGGCCCGTTACTAATACGCGCCATATTTTCCGCGCCTCACTTTGATATGGTTAAATAATGGGCGATACCACTTATTTTGTTTTCGATACGATACCGATATTTTTCAAGGCAGTATCGTCGATATCGATACCGATTCGATACTTCTGAACTAAACTTTTAAATTATGAAATTTATTAAATTATTAAATTAAGAAGAGTAAAATGGGTAATGATAAGCACTTAACTTTATGTTTAAAACGCATTTTAACATTCAATACGCCTTAATTTTAACTTATTAGGTTATATTTTTGTTTACACATGGTTCAAATATGTTTTTTGTTTACACATGATTCAAATCTACAAATACTACAGTTGAACTATGGTCACTTTAGTAAAACCATGGTGACGCCTAGTATGGTGACCCATACTCAGAATTAGTGCTCTGCATTTACCCATTTAAGTGCACACACAACAGTGAACACACACACACTGTGAACACATACCCGGAGCAGTGGGCAGCCATTTATGCTGCGGCGCCCGGGGAGCAGTTGGGGGTTCGGTGCCTTGCTCAAGGGCACCTCAGTCGTGGTATTGAAGGTGGGAGAGAGCGCTGTACATTCACTACCCCCACCTACAATCCCTGCCAGAACGAGACTCGAACCCACAACCTTTGGGTTATGAGTCCGACTGTCTAACCATTAGGCCACGACTTCCCCTTTATCATAAGGGACTGCCAGTGACCGGCTGTTGTACACATAAAATGCAACATTTTTATTCTAACAGTGTATGATTTCTATTAACATTACAGAATAGAACATGATCAGTATTATCTTTCAATAACCAATTATATTATTTATAATTTAAATAACTAATTGCACAAACTATGTAGGCTACAATTTCAGTTTGTTTATTGTGAAATAACTCTGTCCTTCTGTCCTCTGATAAGCATTGTTCAGGGCTGCCGTTCCCAAAAGATTTAATGCTTTCTTATGATACTTTTGGGAAACACAGCCCTGTTTGAATGCACTGTCAGCAGTGAGTGAATGCTCTCTGTGATTGATTGGTTCTGTCTTGCAACATTTGCGTGTTCAGATGAGCAGGAAAATAGTTCTATCCTACACAATTACTCGCTAACAAAGGTTATTCGTCCAATTCAATGCATATTGAACGAATGTTTTTTTTTGTGAAATTAACAAAATCACTGGTAAATAAAACGCGCCTCAGTATCGATATATCGATACTTTGGATCGATACGCCCATCCCTATTAAATAAATGACATTAGTGGGCCTAGATGAGTCCACCAGAGTCAGGAGGTCCCACCAACTGCACTCTAATTTTTAACTCTAACACTTTCGATCAAAAGAGCTTTCTTCAAGACAGCTGAAATCAGCCCAGGGGAGGTTTGCATAGTAATAAGCCATTTGATATATTAGTCAAAAATACGCAGTTCGTGTTTATTGTCACAAAGATCCACTCAGTGCCAGTGAAAGCTGTTCTCTATCATCGCTGTAGTAGCATGGATTGGTCAGTAGTCGGCACTATTACCTATTATTTTCATACTAATTTGCTTAAAAATAATTGTATTATACTTGTTGAAAATTAGGTTTTGAGTTGTTTATTTGTGCTGTAGTGCAGCTTTTCATGTTAAAATACCTCAGCAAGTTTACAGCAACATTCATGGAATATCAAATTACGACAGAACATCTAAAGCAGATTCTGGGACTTATAAGTGAATAAAATTGGATTGAATGTGATATACAAAATAATTTGAAAGAAGTCATTTCCATGTGTTCTGTTTATGAGGAAAATTCACACTCATGCTGACCAATTTACAGTGCACAAACAGTGCTTTATATAACCTAGAAATGTGTATAGTGTGGTGCAAAAATCTTAAGCAGTGTTACAGTCAAGCATGTAAATTGAATAAATGAGTGAATAATTAATTAATGAGTCATTTTCACCGCTTCAGGTGGTGTATTTTCTTGCTGCCTATTTGATCCTTTTTTTGCTCATACACAAGACTAGTTTTTAAATTCAAGAATGGAAATGTTGCAAAACATTATTCTTATTGATAAAATAGAATAATAATTTACCAGTACGTTCTGCTGGTCTGGAAATGTGAGTCATGATGAATGATGAATTTCTTTGAACCAGTACACCACATTCTTCTATTAATATTAGCGGTGTTCTGGAAGCCTCTTTGCCTGCAGGTGCCACATTCAGCATCACGATGTAACTGCTTTAAATCAGCAGTATTTACTGCTTATTGTCATACAGTGTCGCATTCAAATGTAGCTGATTAATAACATGCCTGATAACTGTATTTTACAGTATTTTAGATTCAAATGTGTGTATAAGTAAAAGAGTATATTTTAGCTGCTGTAACTGGTCACCATATCGTGAACTTTCTAATCCTCTTATATTAATATGAATAACAACAACAAGAAAAACAGTTAATATTAACTCTGATATAACTGTATGCACAATCATTCTAAAATAAGTTTGGAATTTTACATAACATATAGCATGTCACAATTAATGTGATGCTATAAAAAACATGCATAATGATTAGCCTATTTTAAATAAGTAAAAACGAATTACTAATTACATTGCGTCCACTGCTTGAAGCATATTAATAACTGCGATTTCTCTGTTGCATGACTGTAATGTTTTGTAACAAAACAAAATATGTCAGAATAAATTGGTTTGAAGACATAACTTGGTTGTTTTACCTTAGTCTTCATATGGGACCACTCAACTGGCTGACTGACTCTTACCAGAGCAAAAGCGCAGAAAAAAATGTGCCAGTTGTGAACACTAACATGCGAATCAGTATACTTAAACGTGTTGTTCTGTGATGTCCGGAGCCTTTGTATTTCTGTCATCAAGGTATTATATCATGAGCATGTGAAATACTTTTAAGTAAACTATGTGTTTGACAATGGCAAGCTGCAGAAACATTTCTGGAAAAGGCATCTACACCCTTGGCAAGGACTATGACTGGAATTTTGTCTGATTCACTAACATTGTTCTCTGCATAGTTTTTTCTTTTTAGTGCACTGACATAAGCACACCTAGTGTCCGAAGAAGCCACAGCTTACCTAAAGTGTCTGATTCTCATGTTACTTTGAACTGTCATGCTCTATAATAAGTGCTGTACTGGGGTGTGGCTTTAAGTAAAATGAAAAACCTGCCCTACTAGTTACACAGCAAACTTGGTAATCACTTTTCACATTCAAGTGAAACTGCTGTTGCAGTTGTTAGCACACACACACTGGTTGCATAAGTGCTTTAGTCTCACTGTGGACTTAACTTGCACCAATAATAAAGAGTTTTACCCTAAAATAGGTTACTGAATTCATATCTGATGGGAGGACATGTGACAATGTAGAACATAGGCTCATTCCCCATGGAAACAAACTGGAGTAGTGCAGAAATAGCTCCTCTTCTATACCAAGCAAGCTCTATATAGCCTCTGTTCTAATTTTTCTCATGATGGTCTCTTCAGTCGCCATTCCATGATTTTCATTACAACTACCTAGTTGCAAATATATATAATATAATAATCATGCCACAGCACAGAATTTGAACCAAATCAGCTTTTGTTTTTATGCACGATTTAATGCGAGGGAACCATTGAGAAATGTTCTAAATGTCCAATGTCTGTATTTACCATTTATAAGCTATCCAACCGTCTTATTCAAGCGCACACTTGTAAACATGGAACAAATGGACTCATCGCGATACTACGCAGCTAATAATACATTTCACGCTCTTTTCGGAGCTACACGTCACATTTTAATGATGAAACATAACCTAAACGGAAATACCTTGGTGGTATAATTTACGGAAAGAGACAGACTGAGGACATGGAAGGAAAAGTGGTGCACCACTGAATCACGAACTGGCTCTCGAGCAATCACAGGCAACATGAAGTCAGCCGTCGCCTTGGTTACCTTTGACGTCACATGGCCCGGCCTTGTCTCGGCTCCTGGGGCTGGTCTGATTGGAGGGAAACCCCGTGGATTAGCTCGACCGCCCGTGAGAATCAGCTGTGAGCCGCGGTTAGCTTAGCTCCGACAGGACCATCGTTATTCCCAGACACTCAGGTAAGAGAATCCGCTAGATCGGGATAAATGCCATGCTTACTGGTCCCTTTTTTATCATCTGCGATGAGAAATTCAATTCAAAAGGCGGTGGACGTTGCAAGGCACAGGACTGAGTAGCTGGTGATGCTAACGTGCTGAAAATGAACAATAAGCCTTTGCTTGGCAGATCTAGGCCGCCCCTTTTTGGTTTTTCCTCTTGGAATGATATCTGGTGTGGTCGAGCTTACAGTTAAAAATGATGGCTAAAATGACACGTTTTATGCTTTAAATCTTACACCGGTCATAAATAGCAGTTTTCTATGCAGACCTGCCTTCATCATATGGCTTAGCCAGCCAGCCAGCCAGCTAAACTTGGTTTTAACCTGCAAGCAGCGGTAAATTGTCACCGTGACATTTTAGGTCTTACACCGGTCATAAATAGCAGTTTTCTATGCAGACCTGCCTTCATCATATGGCTTAGCCAGCCAGCCAGCTAAACTTGGTTTTAACCTGCAAGCAGCGGTAAATTGTCACCGTGACATTTTAGCTTGACACATTTGATATAGTGCTGCGGGGCACCGCTGTTGTTTGTATGCATTGCACAATTTATCGTAATAAACCAGTCACAAGTCTGTAGTCTGATGTTGCTGTTTAAGCTTTGTGTAGTCAGCAAGGACATATATTTGAGTCATTCTCAACTTCGAAAGTGATAGTTTACCCAAAATCATCATTATTTAGTTACCATTATGTTTTTTGACCGTTTTGCTGTTTTTCGTGGAACGTGTTCATCAGAATTTGACGGACTGACGGCTTTGGCCGCCATTGACGAACAGTGAGCATGCTTTTTTCTCTCCATACAATGGAAATTAATGGTGACCGAGGCTGTCAATCTGTCAGCCAGTACTATTTGTGTTCCACGGAAGAAAGAAAGTCACGAGGGTCAGTTAAAGAGGACAGAATGATCATTTTTGGGAGTGTTCTACCCCTTTAAGACATAATATGTAAAGCGCGTGAATGGGTAGCTATGGGAACTGGGCGTGGTTGTCGAGAACAGCACATCCGCATATTTCTTCGCACTGTAATGCGACCCTGGAGGGCAAATACTTGTGGCATAACTTTGTGAGTGTGTATGTGGTGTGTGCAAGATTGGCAGCTAGAATTTTTGATCAGATCTTTGGATGTCTGCAAAGTGCTTTTTGGTTGCTTCCGTTTCTCTTTTGCTTTTCCCTTTTTTTTTTTTTTTTTTGGTTCATTGAAGGCTTTCCATATATATGTATGTCAGAGGCATAGCACAGATTAATTGATTCACTGCTGTGAAATGTTTTACAACTTCTGCAAGAATGATTGTCCAGTTTATTTAGTTTCTATTCTCAGTAATGATGAGTTTGCATCTAATCAGTAATCAGACACATGACACTTGTGTTACACCTCAAATAAATCAGATTCAGTGTCTGATTGAACTCTCTAACTCTCTTTTTCCTCAGCACTGAGCAGCCATGGACAAGAGCGAGCTAGTGCAAAAAGCCAAGCTGGCCGAGCAGGCAGAGCGCTATGATGACATGGCAGCCGCTATGAAAGCTGTCACTGAGGGTGACATTGAACTGTCTAACGAGGAACGCAACTTGCTCTCAGTGGCTTACAAAAACGTGGTGGGTGCCCGTCGCTCCTCCTGGAGAGTGGTCTCCAGCATCGAGCAGAAGACGGAGGGCAGCGATAAGAAGCAGCAAATGGTCAAGGAATATCGGGAAAAGATTGAGAAGGAGTTGAAGGAGATCTGCAATGACGTACTGGTAAGGATCTTACAACTGAGATAATCCCAATCGTTTATATTCTGACCCAGGGATACGCACAAGACACGCACATTTGCTCTTGTCCCCGTTTCTTTATTCCAGGTGTTGGTGGGTAACGTAGGTTGATAATCCTGCTTGCGTTAATTACTCATCGTGAGCAAGGCCCTCTTTCAGCCAAGCCTATTAGTCCAGGCCTGATCTCATTTGTTCCAACGCATGCACAGGTGTCCTTACCTAGGGACAGTTTTTGTAGCCCTGATGACAGATTTAAGGGGTCAGGGTCTATTTAACTTCTGTTTCAGTCTTCAGCCTGCAGAAATTACAGTTTTATAGATTCTGTAGAGCACAGAATTCACGCTGCATAGACTTTATGTAATGAGGTTCCTGTACACTTGCCTTATATTGTGTAGAATGTATTACACAAGGTTTACTTGTGCTTAAAAACACCATCCTGTCATCTCAAATGTATCCTTGTGTCATTTGGGAAGAATTAGAGATCAAAAAAGCTAAAGCATTTTACTTGATACAGGCTCTAGCTGGTCTAATGCCTGTAAACTAGTGTACTTTGAATTGGAGGTTATAAAGCAGTGATATTTGAATGTAGGGAAATGTGTATATATAAATTTACAGTCATTGTGAACCATTGTTGTCAATCTACTTTACTTCTGTAATGCAATGGGTTTTTGAGTATAACAGTATTCTCAGTAAAAAAAAAATAAAAATTGATTGTTGTCCTTGTCTTTTCCATCCCAAAATGGAGAAAAATTTGCAGAAACATTGGCTAATTATTTCTGTCAGTTAACATTATTAAATAGCCCGCACATTTTAAGTAATGTTAGCAGAACAGGGAAGTTGTTATTGTTTCAGATGTAAGAATTATTATGAGAGTTATTACATTTTTATTAATATTTTGAACTTGAACTTTTTTTGTTGTTTGTTTTTTAAATTTGTAATAACATGTATTGATGTACTTTTCACAATAAGGAAACGTATATTGATTTTGTGTTTTTGCATATAATCAAAAATTACTAATTTGCCTATGAATATATGGTTAAATTCACCTCTAACAAACTATTGTCAAAAAGCTTAGAATAAAATAAAAAAATAATTGTCAAACATTTTAGTAAAACTAATATTTAAAAAAGACAATATATGCAAAAAATGGTTAGTAAAATGAAGGTAACTCACCTGTTTTTCTTTTTTCTTAACTCGCCTGTTTTTTGCAGTTGTGCCAATAGACTGGTGAATTCAACCAGTGAAAACACAGTGACTTGTACTAGTAACATATCACCAAGCCCTTGAACATTACAGAAGACATAAATTTAAAGTCCACTTCAACTCAGTAAGCCATAAGTGAGGTCCCCTGAGAAACATGCTCACTCTGAGGCTTCGGCTAATGTCTGTGTAAGTGAGAGAGGCAGCTAATTAGCTTTTAGCAGCTGCTTGGGTGGGAGAGATGAGGCTATGTAATGAGGTGTGGGAAGTGAAGAGGCCTCTAGAGAGCATGAGGACAGCAGAACTCCACAATGTGGCTGTGGACCAAACATGGGCACAGTAGAATACTTGACTACAGCTGCTTGTAGATGAGCATGACTTTTTGCTTTATTTTTTTTCTTCACCAGGTCCTGGTTACGATGAGCTCAAATCAAAGTAGAATAAGTGTTTTGGCCAGGCTGCCTGATGTATTTGAAGGGAGGGGATAAATTTACTTTGTGTGCACATAGCATGAAAGTGGCTGAAGGCCACAGGGCTCTGTTAATGCACAGGTTGAGTCACCTCTAATCCCATAATGACAGCAGCTGAGCTCTTATTTTTTGGGCCACTGACCTGTAGCCCTCCACGTTACAGCCAAAGGGACTTTTTATTTTCACTGCTTTTGCATTTAGGAGAATGAAACGAGACTATGATGTCATGTGTATTCCTACATATTATGTAACTTAATGTTGCATTAACCCTTACACTGCATTATAACCAGGCATGATGGGACAAGACTTCAATGCCAAGTGGTTTTTTTTTCTTTACGCAAAAATGCTGTGCAATGGAAGAAAATCACAGCTAATCAGAAAAGTAAATGTACCTGTACACTCTCTGTTTTCACACTCAGAATGCAAAAACATGCCTATTTACTTCAGTGAGTTTTTCTCCAGATGGCATAATTTCTATGTGGAATGACATTTGTTATGTAATATTTAATGTTCCCGAATTTACATGTTCTGTCTAGGCATAGGCCGGTATGACATTTTGACGGTATGATAACCTTAAAGGGGTCATATGATGCGATTTCAAGTTTTCCTTTCTCTTTGGAGTGTTACAAGCTGACTGTGCATAGATAAGATCCCTGAAGTTGCAAAGACTGAAGTCTCAAAACCAAAGAGATATTTTTTATCAAAGTTAAGACTCTGCCACGCCCCCCTAAAACGGCTCGTTCTAACACACCCCCACATATCTACCTCACTATGTGGAAATATTAGCATAATGCCGCCCAAATGTTCACGCAAAGAAAGAAGGCGTGGTTTCAGTAACCGCAGTTAGTGTTGAAGCAGCCATCTCAGGGAGACGCTGTGTGTTTCTAGGCGAAAGCAAAAGCACTTTATTTGGCCTTCCGAAAGTAGATGCATTTAGGAATCTTTAAGATGACTTACAACAGAACAGCAATGCATTTTATGGACGACCGTTTCGTGAACCTAGGAGAGGAGGTAATTCTGACTTTGCTATGACAATCTGGCGCTTCTGAATCAGCTACTGTTTTGTTATTATTTTAAGTATTTGCTATTGACTTTTCAAATGCAGAGTTTTGCGCATCGTGTGTGTGTGTGCGCGAGCGACAGAGAGCACAAGAGAGAGAGCGAGAGAGAGAGAGGGGGTCATATCACAGTGGAGTCAGCTGTTTTAACCGTGGCTTGTGTACTGCAAACACATACCAGCTTCATCACTGTGTCTGTCATGCGACTGTTCCCATTTAGGGCTCTGTCTTTACATTTATTTTGAAAGATGAAGCTCGCGATATGGTAAGGAGTGTTACATTTCCGACGAGTGCTTGTGGTGTTCGGCCAATCACAATGC
>NW_015506690.1:85213-98440 GCF_001515645.1 Sinocyclocheilus grahami
TTTTGTTTTTGAGCAACATACAGAATATTAGAAACAGTAGAAATTTTTTCTTTTTCTTTGATTTGTTTCCTGAAAAGAAGAAAAATAAAGACTGACATCTATATTTAACCTATATCTGTAATTATAGTTATTTAATTTTAGTTATATAATTCATATCATTTATATAATTTCATATCATTTAGTTATATAATTTCATGTACATAATTTGATTTAATAATAACCCAATTTGAAGCAAAAACAGAATGTTCTGACTAGCTTTGTGAAATTATACTACATGCCTGAACGAAGCAAACAGAAGCTCTGAATGAGACGCAGATTCTCTCTCTGACAGCAGGAGGCGCTTCTGGAACACCACAGACGGCGTTTCCTTGGTTACCGCTGTAAACAAAGCAGCACTGCTGAAACACTGCTTTAATATGAACTATACAGAGACGAGATGAAAAGAAAATACCACGTAAACTTTTCTGAAGACAGTCCGTTCCCCTCAGAAACACATTCATATAAAGCCCCAAATCAATATTGAGTATTTTTTTCCAATAGTTCGTGCATCATGAACAGTGAGTGATCTGCCTGCTACAGTATTTTTCTCTGTGCGTCCGTCTTCAACTAGGGATGTAACGATTCACTCAACTCACGATTTGGTTTGAATCACGATTTTGATTTCACGATTCTATTTGAATCACGATTTTGATTTCACGATTCGATTTGATTCACGATTTTGATTTCACGATTCGATTTGATTCACGATTTTGATTTCACGATCAAATTATAAATTAAATGTGTCCTTTTATTGTTGCTTGGACAAAATGCTGCACGTTTCTTTGTGAAATTTAAATATAACACTATAATAATATACTAATATAGCACTTGCATATTATTGCTCTTTTGTTGGTTTTGATTGCTTCTATTGTCCTCATTTGTAAGTCGCTTTGGATAAAAGTGTCTGCTAAATGACAAAATTGAAATATAATGTAAATGACAAAACTCATTTGAAATGTTAAAACAAGCCCCAAATAAAATAAATATCTTCATATAAACAAAATAAGGCTTTGTCTGTGCTCTTTCCTTTTAAAATGAGAGGCAACCACTGCATTTTAATCATGATCCAAACAAAGATGCTGCATACATGCAACATGAGCAGTTTTTAATCTAAATTAGATTGTATAATTTCGATATTTGAAGTATAAACGGAATGTGTTGACTTCAGTTTTGTGAAACTATACATAAAAATATCTGCATGAAACAGCAGCAGAGCTGAACGAGAAGCAGATTCTCTCTCTGCCAGCAGGTGGCGCTTAAAGCGGTTCCTTGGTTTCGGCTGTAAACAAAGCAGCCCTGCGCTTATGAACTTTAATATGCATTATACAGAGACAAGATGAAAAGAAAAAAATGCCATCTAAACTTTTCTAAAGACATTAAGTTCCCCTCAGACATACATTCATATAAACTCCTACCCCTAAATGAATTACGATTTGTTTAGCATCTCAACCGATTTAAATAGTCACATATTTGAATCGATTTTCAACCGGCTCGCGGTTAATCGTTACATCCCTATTTTCAACGTCTCTGGCCTGTGTTAACGGGCGTTTACAGACTTCATATTTTCGCATAAATTACATTTTGGAAAACGATTGCATTGCAACGCAGTTTGTGCAAGTCCAGAACAGAGACGAGTTGCTTGCAGTAAGACAAAAAAACGGCCGGTTGCTGATCTCGTACGTTCCAGGGGAAGCTTCTTAGTTTGGCCATCCTACACAGTACACACGTAACTGACCGCTCGCTCGCACCAACAGGAGGAGGAGGGTCATGTTATTCTCTACACTGCACTCAACTTGAGGGATTCCTAAACTTTCAGTCTTTGAGGAGACATGAAAAACAGTGCATACCGCAGGAACGGTATAACGGAAAATATTAGCGGTTTTGAAACCGTGACATTTTCAAATCACGGTATACCTTGAAACCGGTAATCGGCCCATGCCTAGTTCTGTCCTTTCTTTCTATTTGAATCACGATTTTGATTTCACGATTCGATTTGATTCACGATTTTGATTTCACGATTCGATTTGATTCACGATTTTTTTTTTTAAGACAAATTATAAATTAAATGTGTCCTTTTATTGTTGCTTGGACAAAATGCTGCACGTTTCTTTGTGAAATTTAAATATAACACTATAATAATATACTAATATAGCACTTGCATATTATTGCTCTTTTGTTGGTTTTGATTGCTTCTATTGTCCTCATTTGTAAGTCGCTTTGGATAAAAGTGTCTGCTAAATGACAAAATTGAAATATAATGTAAATGACAAAACTCATTTGAAATGTTAAAACAAGCCCCAAATAAAATAAATATCTTCATATAAACAAAATAAGGCTTTGTCTGTGCTCTTTCCTTTTAAAATGAGAGGCAACCACTGCATTTTAATCATGATCCAAACAAAGATGCTGCATACATGCAACATGAGCAGTTTTTAATCTAAATTAGATTGTATAATTTCGATATTTGAAGTATAAACGGAATGTGTTGACTTCAGTTTTGTGAAACTATACATAAAAATATCTGCATGAAACAGCAGCAGAGCTGAACGAGAAGCAGATTCTCTCTCTGCCAGCAGGTGGCGCTTAAAGCGGTTCCTTGGTTTCGGCTGTAAACAAAGCAGCCCTGCGCTTATGAACTTTAATATGCATTATACAGAGACAAGATGAAAAGAAAAAAATGCCATCTAAACTTTTCTAAAGACATTAAGTTCCCCTCAGACATACATTCATATAAACTCCTACCCCTAAATGAATTACGATTTGTTTAGCATCTCAACCGATTTAAATAGTCACATATTTGAATCGATTTTCAACCGGCTCGCGGTTAATCGTTACATCCCTAGTAAACATCAGTTTACAAATGGTGAATTAATAAAAATGCCGGTTGCTGATCTCGTACGTTCCAGGGGAAGCTTCTTAGTTTGGCCATCCTACACAGTACACACGTAACTGACCGCTCGCTCGCACCAACAGGAGGAGGAGGGTCATGTTATTCTCTACACTGCACTCAACTTGAGGGATTCCTAAACTTTCAGTCTTTGAGGAGACATGAAAAACAGTGCATACCGCAGGAACGGTATAACGGAAAATATTAGCGGTTTTGAAACCGTGACATTTTCAAATCACGGTATACCTTGAAACCGGTAATCGGCCCATGCCTAGTTCTGTCCTTTCTTTTCCATGTTTAATAAACATGAGGATGGGATTTTGGTTTAATAAAAATGAAGTGACAGACAGATTGTTGATTATTGTTGTTGTCGTGCCTGCTTAGGACACTTAATGCCTGTTCCAGAGACCACCTTAACCATTTCAGAGAAGTTACCGTTGGATGGGCAGATGTTGTCAGAGCTAAAAAAAATTAATTATGACTTGTTTATTGCTCTAATTACTTTTTCATTTCCTGTCATAAACTGTTTTTCTGTTGCATTTCTTTATGTAGTACATTAAGAAATTATTTGCTTGTCTGACAGTTATGGTGCGGCTATATTTACCATAGCTTGGTGTTTTGTTTCAGATAACAAGTGGTTCCCTGCATTATTTTAGGAAAATGTTTTGTGATTACAGTCTTGAGCTGCTGCAATGGAGCAGCTCTAATGCGCCATTAAAGTAAACAGTGAAAGGAACAAAAGCTTATACAATACATTTTAACAGGTATAATTAAAGGAACATTCCTTTTTTTTTTTAAATAGGCTCATTTTCCAACTCCTCTAGAGTTAAACAGTTGAGTTTTACCATTTTCGAATTGGCGGTAGCACTTTTAGCTGCAGCTTAGCATAGATCATTGAATCTGATTAGACCGTTAGCATCTCGCTAAAAAATGACCAAAGAGTTTCAAAATTTTTCCTATTTAAAACTTGACTCTTCTGTAGTTCAATTGTGTACCATTGGTGCAGCAGGCGCAATGATATTACGCAGCACCTGAAAATAGGCTAACTTCCGTCAACATAATCAACGTGACCACCTGCTTGCACAGGGAGCGTGCTGGGGACTATTTTCAGATGCTGCGTAATATCATTGTACCTGCTGCACCCATGGTACGGCAGCTAAGTTCCTTGATTATTACGCCGGAATGAGAGTATAGTTCCTAGCCATATCGGCCTAGAAAATCGCAACTTTTCATTTTCCATCGGTCTTAGTACACGATGTAACTACAGAAGAGTCCAGTTTTAAATGGGAAAAATATCTAAACTCTTTAGTCATTTTTGAGCGAGATGCTAACGGTCTAATCAGATTCAATGATCTATGCTAAGCTGCAGCTAAAAGTGCTACCGCCAGACCCGGAGATCGGCGGAATTGATTAGAAAACGGTAAAACTCAACTGTTTAACTCTAGGGGAGTTGGAAAATGAGCCTATTTTCAAAAAAAGTGGAGTGTTCCTTTAAGTGTGGAAATAACTGAAGGTAATATAGGTTTGCTAAATGAAGCCAACTAACATGATTCATATTATAATTTTTTTTATTGTTTTTTTCTGTACCCAATATTAAAAAAAAAAAAAGACAAATGCTGTGAAAATACAGGTATCGGTAGTGCTGGGCGGTATGACCAGAAATTTATATCACGGTATTTTTCCAAATTATACCGGTTTCACGGGTGTTAACCATATTTTGTACTGATTGAGAGAGGAAATACGGCAGTATATTGACTTAGAATGCCCTATTTTACTGTCATGATGAGCGAATATTGTCAAAAAATACCACACTAAATAGTGACTAAACACAACCCCTTTTAATACATGTTAACCAGGAGTCACTCTCATTTATAATCGCGGCATCGTCTGATAAAATCAACATGCATCCTCACAGAAGAGCGGCTGTGCGGTTGGTTTGGCTATATTCCTTTTTTGTCTCATGCAGCGCACTGCTTGTGTCTGAGTAACAAACAAAAAACAACAACAAGCAAAAATGTGCATGTGATATGAACTACGCTCATATTTATAATTTCAAACAATCAGTAAGACAGGTGCTTGTAAACGCTGTTTTGTACTCATTTATTGACGAGTCGGCTGCGGTGCGGCCAACTGAATGTGCTGCTTCTCTGCCGCTCACTGCACAGAACAGACGCCGAGAGAGGTGACACTTCTCCGGGAAAGTCAGACCTCGCGCTCGTGGGACAGCACTGGCGAAATCTTCCAACTGAACCATAGCTAAGGTTTATCCAAAAAAGTCGCTAGGTTTGTCAGTATGAATATTCTATGGGAAAAAAGCAGCTAAAAGGGGCTGCTAAATCTAGTGCTAAAGTCGCGCTCGTGTGTGTGAGACGCGGGAGCTGATGGCAGGGGGCGGTGGATATTTGTGGCGGTCAATGTGGATATTGTGGATGAGATCATGTTCTATCAGTTCTGCAGCTTCAGTTTTGGAACTTTCTCGCTTAGTAACACATACAGCTGTGCTCTCACCACAGTGCAACAGTGAAAAAGGACCCCTCTCAAACAGTGTCGCGTTCCGAACGTTGTTTAAGCGACATACACTGGTATTACGATATTTAAAAAATTCATATCATAACAAAAATAAACACCGGTATTCGGTATGAACCGGTATACCGCCCAGCACTAGGTATCGGACTCGTTCTGAAAAAAGTGGTATCGGTGCTTCCCTACTATCTACACATCAAATTAATAAAACATCAGATAAAACCGCTCACCTGACACAAGCTGCTGTGATCTCCCATCCACATGTCTCGACTTGATAAAGATGATGGGGAAGCAGATGGTTATGCGTAACCATAACTGTGCATCTGTCAGCTTAGAGCTACATTATGGAATTGTGATTTGAATCCATGCATTGCTCCCCACCATTGAAAGCACAAGTAGGTCATTGGTTCATCAGTGGCATGCGATTTAACAAGGTTAAATGACTCAATTAATTGGAATGCCTAAACGATTCCTCTGATTATGGAGACCTTTTCCACCTAAACAGTCCTGTCGTTTTGACCTTTGACATAATCAAGGTCACAGACCAATGAGATCCTTAAACATATGCTCCCTATTTATTAGTGACCTTGACAAAATCAATTTGATCCAATAAGATTTCCTCCATCATTAAGGTGGTTTGTTAGGGCGTCATTGGAGAGGCTAAGGATGTTTGTATTGCAATAACGACCCTGTAGTTCTGTTCAGGGTGGCTACAATCAAGCCAGTCGAGCTGTGAACAAGCCCAGCAAGCTCAATGACCTAGTTCCACGAGCGCTAGCTCACACGGCATAGTCAATTTTCCCATTCTCCCCTTCCTCCCACCCTGCAACAGAAAGTCTCAGAAGCATCTGTGAAACTCCAGTCCTGCCACAAGCCGTCGGGCCTCTTTCATCCCTAAAGGCAATCCAAGGTTATTGTCTAAAAACGCCTAGAATGCTGAAATTCTAGAAACCACATTGTTGGGACTAAGTGAAGGGTCTTTTATTTTTTTGATTTACTGTAAATGGCATCCCGGGACTTGGACACATTTTGCTATGAGAGGTTTCATGGTTTCACATGGGCCTCTTTTTGTAACAGCATGTTGTCAAACGAGTTTTCTCTGTTATCTTATCTGTTAATTTCTTTACTATTGTTGACTCTTGTTCTACTCTGGACTACTTCCCCTCTTTCCTACTACCACGCTGAAACCAGGATGTGAAACCATTTGACGAACCGCTAATATGGTTTTTCTCTTTTGTCTGTGTGTCGCAGGTTCTTCTGGACAAGTACCTTATCCCCAAGGCGACCCCGGCTGAAAGTAAAGTCTTCTATCTGAAAATGAAAGGCGATTACTATCGCTACTTAGCAGAGGTGGCTGTGGGAGAGGAGAAAAGCTGTAAGCCATTCTGTTAAGTCTATCCTTAATGTTAAAGGGAAAGTTAATCCAAAAATGAAAATGTACTCACCCTGCAGGTTGTTCCAAACCTGTATGACTTTCTTCTTCTTTTTTTTTGGACCAAAAATTGAAAGTCATTGTGGTCCAATATTATTTGTTTTGGACTCCATTGACTTTCACTGCAAGCAAAATATTTTCTTTTTTTTGTTTGTTTAATTAAATGTTAAAAGTTCTGAGGTGAATTTAATAAATTAGAATTTACTAGACAGATTGAGATGGTGGTCTAGCACCCCCTGGAGCTCCTAATATCATTAAATCTGTTTAACAATGTCAGATTGCGAAGCTAGTTAATCATGTAGGCATTTGAACAATGCTGCATGGCTCTCAAAGCTGCAGTAGTGACTAGTCTCCACCACCTGCACATGAACGTACTAACTTCTGCTAAAAATGTAAAATTTCCGCAAAATGTTGACCTGAAGCCAAGCTTGAGAGGAAGTAAGGGGGTGGAAATCGCTAAAGAGGATCTGTTTTTTTGTTGTGTTAAACAGTTGTGGCCCATTCATAATTTTTGGCTCCCTGAGTGAAAATTTCAATAGTTAATGGACCATGTTTTTGCCTCAGAAAGTTTGTGGTTAGATTTTTTATTTTTATTTTACTTTCAGTACTTTCATTCACCAAGAATGCATTAATTTGATCAAAAGTGAGTTAAGTCTTTTACTTTGTTACAGCAAATAAATGCTGTTCTTTTAAACTTTGTTCATCCAAGAATCCTGAACAAAATGTTTTGCGGTTTCCACAAAAATACTAAGCAGCCCAACTGTATTCATTATTATAAGATAATAAAAACAATTGTTTTTGAGCTGCAAATCAGCATATTTGAATGATCCCTGAAGGAACATGAGACACTGAAGACTTCTGAAGCTTCTGAAAATTCAGCTAAATATTCACAATATTACAGTTTTGTATTTTTGATCAAATTATAGCCTTGGTGAGCATAAGACTTTAAAAAAAAAAAAATCTTGCTGATCCCAGACTTTTGAATGTAGTGTTGGTAAATCTTATCGACCCCTAACTTTTTTGGATAGTAATTACAATATTACCAGACACCGTATTAGCTTGCTTTGTTCACAGGCTGATTCTATTTAAAGCAGATACTATATAAACCTTGAAATGGTTTGCTCTCCATTGTCTGTCTTGGTAGAGTCAGAAAGGAACAGAGCCGCAGTGTGCGTAACAGGAAGAATCTTGCGGCAGCCTTCCTGTGCCAGGAGGTTGACAAGCTCTCAGGGCGTGGCTTTAGGATTCAGTTATGGGAAAGAGAGAGAGAAAAAATAATAAAAGGAAGGTCCTTTAGGTCTACAGGGGAAACGTTTAGCGGTCTGATTTCTTTCCTTTATTGGAACAGGTGCAGACATGTGAGTCCACCCACCTTACTGAATGAATGAGAGCCTGTGTGTGGGTGGAGCTCCAGTGCTGCTTCACAGCTTGTCCGATTCCTGTTCCGTCTTAAGAAGGAAATGGAATATAATTCCCTTTATATTGATTCGGTTGTCTCTCGCTGACGCCATCTGGCACAAATCCTTAGTACACACTGTGCTCTTGGTACAATAGTGTTGAGCGAAACAAACTGAAAGGCCCTACATCATTCTGACAGTGCAAAAGCTTATACCTAGTGCTAAGTTGTTAGCAACACATTCTGAAGATCTTGAAGTTTATTAAGAGCTTTGTGTCTACTAGCAGCAGAGTACCATCAAAACAGAAATGACCTTATAAAGAAACCGTTGTGGCTCTTCGTGTCTGTCAAGTCATGGGTGACACATAGTTAAAGCAGGGCAGAGGCTTGACTTCTCGAGAGGGATTGGTTCTAAAAAAGCGTTATTTATAACCTGAAAAACGTTTTACAGTGGGTGATTGCAGTCAAGATGGCACTACTCTTAAAAATGGCAAAAATAGGTTTTAACCTGATTTAAATAGGTAATATATAGTACATTGTAAATAAATATAATTTAATAATTTTAAATTCTGTCTTTGGTTGGTTGATCAGAATAGCTCAATTCTGAATTAATATTTTCTTCACTTTTTTTTCCCTTAATTATAAGATTAACTGCACTAAAGTTTGTGCTTTAACGCCCCCTAGTGAAAAATGTCATTTCACTGGTTTACAGCAGGAAGTGTTTGTTCATGTCAGCTGAAAATACTATCTCTCTCTCTCTCTCTCTCTCTCTCTCTCTCTGTTATTTTTTTTTTGTTTTTACTTAATTCAAAGTTAAAGGAAAAGAATAAAGCAATATCACAAGTTGTGCTCAAGATCAAATATTCGTAACATTAGCACAGATGCGAGAGTATGAAGTTTAAATTGAAATTTCAATTCATACTTCAGTTTCAGTTGCAGACATTTCAGACACAATATAAACTTTTACACAGTTCATTCTTTAAGCTCACTGTTGTCTAATTACTATTAAATCTTGAAAATATGCAAGTACATTCACACACTTTTTCTCTTTGTATCTCCAGCTATCATTGCCAATTCACAATATAAGATTAACTGCACTAAAGTTTGTGCTTTAACGCCCCCTAGTGAAAAATGTCATTTCACTGGTTTACAGCAGGAAGTGTTTGTTCATGTCAGCTGAAAATACTATCTCTCTCTCTCTCTCTCTCTCTCTGTTATTTTTTTTTTGTTTTTACTTAATTCAAAGTTAAAGGAAAAGAATAAAGCAATATCACAAGTTGTGCTCAAGATCAAATATTCGTAACATTAGCACAGATGCGAGAGTATGAAGTTTAAATTGAAATTTCAATTCATACTTCAGTTTCAGTTGCAGACATTTCAGACACAATATAAACTTTTACACAGTTCATTCTTTAAGCTCACTGTTGTCTAATTACTATTAAATCTTGAAAATATGCAAGTACATTCACACACTTTTTCTCTTTGTATCTCCAGCTATCATTGCCAATTCACAGGAGGCCTACAAGGATGCCTTTGAAATCAGTAAGGCAGAGATGCAGCCCACACACCCCATTCGTCTGGGCCTTGCGCTCAATTTCTCCGTATTTTATTATGAGATTCTCAACGCGCCCGACCAGGCCTGTAAGCTTGCCAAAACGGTAAGGTTAACACACACCCACATGCACACAGGCTAATAAACAAGATATAAGAGTGTTACCCACAATTATATTGTCAATTCAAAATATCCTCATAACCATTTTGTTTTTGGTTGATCTTTTTCTCCTAGGCTTTTGATGAGGCCATTGCAGAGCTTGATTCACTGAATGAAGAATCATACAAAGACAGCACATTGATCATGCAGCTACTGCGGGACAACTTGACAGTGAGTTTCTCTTTAGTAGCAGGTTAAATTAAGACAATTTAACACATTAATTTAGTCCAGGTTAGGGCTGCACGATAAATCGCATGCGATATTTAACGCGCGTCTTGTCAGTAAAGCCGGTTCTTTAATCAGCGGTAAATCTCCGGCCTTTCACATGGGGCAGCATTAACTACACAGAGCCGTTGTTCACTGAAGAGCTGCGCAAAACCACGTTCATATTCCCGCGATTTTTTGCGCAGCTCGTCAGTGAACAATGGCTCTGTGTAGTTAATGCTGCTCAATGTGAAAGCCCACAGGTGATGGAGATTTACCGCTGATTACAGAACCGGCTCTCTGACAAGATACGCATTAAATATCGCATGCGATTTATCGTGCAGCCCTAGTCCAGGTATTAAATGCATTTTTGTAGACTATAGGTCACTGATAGGCTTTAGGCTCGTTCACACGACGAAAGATAATGAAAGCGTGTGCTGGAGTTATGTCGTTTACCACTTTAAATCCTGGAGCTCTCTAAAGTTAAGTGAATTCTAATTAGCTGTCAGTGTTTTTATCATTCATCAGCTGCAATAAATCATTCTGATTCCAACAATATTGTTCCTCTGTGTTGTTATAGATGTGGTTTGGACTTGTAGATGTGGAGTTAGAATGATTATTGAAACTTTACACATCAATATTTTTTGTGTGGCGACAGTACAAAAACATACATTTATAAAAACGTAAAATGAACATAACTATACATGATGGCAAAGTGCACGTTTACTCTATTGGACATATTATACATGTTTGCACGAGATTAGTTTATTAATTTTAAGGCTGAGAACAGGATTCCTTTAAACCAGCACTTAACCTTTGAACATTTGTTTTGGTAGGAAGTTGCAGTCTGATTTATTAGTAGTTTGTATCATTTATTCCGTTTTTTTTATTCATCTGACAGCCCTAATTTAAAAGAAAGTGTCTTAGCATTCATTCTTTTTTTTTTAAGGAAACTTGCTCAATTAGTGTCTAACTAGTGCCCTGTCCTCCGTTTTGCAGCTGTGGACTTCAGATAACCAGGGTGATGGCGAGGACACCGAGGAGGGCCGGGAAAACTGAGTCTCGCTCTGTCCATCCTTCCCCTGTTATTCACCTGCCATCGTTCCAGCTCACCATCAACACTGAGACCACCTCATCATCAACTTCTGTCTCTTTTAGTTCTTTTACTCGCGCGCCTTTCTTGCTTTCTTCCTTCCTTCCCTGTCATTGTGGGGTTTTTTTGTAAGGATTTGTGTAACGGGAGGTGGGTGGGAGGGGTTAAATAGGGGGCGGGTGGCTGTTGGGATGCAGCCAGGTTGGGGGACCAGGAGGGAATGAGGTTTGTCTGCTGTTAACCTTGTTTTCTCCGTGGGGAGCTCTAGGTTGTCACATTAGTGTGGAAGAAATGTGGGTGAGGCAAGTTCTCAGCTCATGCAAAGTTGCAAGTTGAACCCTTTTGTTATTCGTATACTGTATGTTTATTTCTGTCAAGGAGTCATTTATCATGGTCATTATATACACCTGCAATTTAGCATCTGCATTATAACAGCCCTTGTCTTTAAGTAGAGGTGGGGATAGCAGTGCTGGTCTTTAGCTAGGAAAGAAGCAACGGCAGCGTCACACCTGCTCGCTCACACATCCAAAAAAGAACTTACATTCCATTTATTGTCACTTTCAAGTTTCTTATTCCAGGCATTTGGTGCCCTGCAAATGACATTTACTTATTCCCTGTTAATTACGAGGTATAGAGGACCCTAAGAACAAAGAGCACATAAGCTTGATACTGTTACCGTATGACAGTACAAGCAGAGCAGTAGGAAATACTGGTGTGATTTAGTTTTCCAGTAAATGTTTTTTTATTTTTTATATGTTTTCCCCCCCTTTTCCATTAATTTGTTTTGATACTTGCCTAATTTGCATGTGGCTATGAAGTAGTTAATATGGGGAGGAAAGGGAGTACTGTCGGGCTGGCTAGCTTTGTGTCATGTCTCTGGAATTTTCATACAAAACACTCAAGCATAAATGTTATTTGGAGGGAAAATATGTAATTTCATGTAAGTGGATTAAAAAATAATTTAACACGATGATTTTATTGGTTTTATTAATATTTAATAAAAATGTGATGTGTCTTACCATATTAGGATATGTAAAATCATGTAAATCGGATGGAATGCATTCGTGGCTTCCTAAAATCATAATTTAACCTAAAAATAGTTATCAGGGGAAAACTTAAGGAATACTGCAGTTCAAAAGTTTGGTGAGTTTAAAAAAAAAATTTTTTTATTCCGCACATATTAAAGCCATTTTAATAACTTTTTAAAAATTAATAATTGTTCCAAAGTGACATAAAAGATATTTATAATGTTACAAAAGATTTTATTTCTAGTAAATACATATCTTGCATATTATGTGAATATATATATGAATATTGTAACAATATTTCACAATATTACTGTATTTTTTATCAAATAAATGCATTAAAGAAGCAAGTCTCACTGACCCCAAACTTTTGAAAGACAGTTTAATATACTATATACAGTGGGTACGGAAAGTATTCAGACCCCCTTAAATGTTTCACTCTTTGTTATATTGCAGCCATTTGCTAAAATCATTTAAGTTAATTTTTTTTCTTCATTAATGTACACACAGCACCCCATATTGACAGAAAAACACAGAATTGTTGACATTTTTGCAGATTTATTAAAAAAGAAAAACTGAAATATCACATGGTCCTAAGTATTCAGACCCTTTGCTGTCCATTTCTTCTGATCATCCTTGAGATGGTTCTACACCTTCATTTGAGTCCAGCTGTGTTTGATTATACTGAATGGACTTGATTAGGAAAGCCACACACCTGTCTATATAAGACCTTACAGCTCACAGTGCATGTCAGAGCAAATGAGAATCATGAGGTCAAAGGAACTGCCTGAAGAGCTCAGAGACAGAATTGTGGCAAGGCACAGATCTGGCCAAGGTTTAAAAAAAATTTCTGCTGCACCTAAGGTTCCTAAGAGCACAGTGGCCTCCATAAACCTTAAATGGAAGACGTTTGGGAC
>NW_015506690.1:98566-102381 GCF_001515645.1 Sinocyclocheilus grahami
ATTCTCTCTGTCCCCCCTGTATATATATATATATATATATATATATATATATATATATATTACTGTGCAAAAGTCCCAAAAAGAGGTGTAACACAAAGATGCTTTGAGATGATCAGATTTCATCTCCATTGTCCTCAACGATTCAGAGGCCCAAGGCATAAAATTAGTGTATTGAAACTTAATTCCATGTAGAAACTTAAATCTACACCCTCTTGAAAGGAAAATAATCAAACATTTGAACACTGTACACCCCAGTCTCTCAGGAATAGGTTGTTCGGACCAAAGATGTGTTACAGAAGAGTAAAATGCAGTAAATGTCCATTGTTTGCAAAGTCTTTTAATATTTGTTTTTTGTGAATATTGCAAATGACAGGCAAAAATGGCTAAATGAAAATTTCAGTATATACAAAATTAACAACTTGACAAGCACACTAATGACACCAATGCTCACACAGCCTAGAATCAGACATTAATATATATTTAGATTATCATTTAACCGATATAACCAACATGTAAGAATGTTGGCTGGATTTTATTGTTTTGTAAAACTAAAAATCACGAGAATCAGAGGATCATGGCAATTGAAGCTCAAAATTACATCTGTAGTATTGCGCACATCAGAATGCCCAGCTGAAACGAGCGTCTCACGCTAGCGGGTTGAGCTCTGTTACAGAGATGACCTTTACAGCAGCTCTGGTCTGCTGCTATGCTGGACTGGCTGATCTTGGTGGACAGCTCACCCATACAAAAACTTCTGGTCACACATCCTTTCATTGTCATCATATGTCCATCACTAAAGACTGACGAAAAATGATGAAATCAAGAGGATCACAGTCATTCTGCTATCTGCTATTATACAGGAAAAAATTTTACAAAAACTTTCAAGAACAATGACACAGAACAATCTTGTTTGGGGCAGTGAGCCTTTGAAAAATGAAACAGTTTCATTGCCTGCAGTGCTCGACTCCTGTGACATTATGTCAGAAATACCCTTAGGCTCATATTATATCTCATATTTAACCAATAACATTTTTAAAATGAACAAAAGTTGTCTAATGCAATTGAATGTACAGCATTCAAAAGTGTGGGTTCGTTAAGATTATGCATCGTTTTTCAAAGAAGTCTTTTATGCTCATCAAGGCAGCATTTATATGATCAAAACAGTAAAAACGAATATTTTGAACTATTATTACAAATTTAAAACAACTTTTATATTTAATTTTTTTAAGTAATCTGTTTCTGTGACTGCAAAGCTGAATTTGAAACCGACCTACTTTTTTATTTTAATTAATTATTATTTTTTTACTGTAAATATAAATTATTACACAAAATTCTATATTCTGATATTTAGGATATTATGTAATTTAAAAATAATGAATATAAAATCTAATTCGATTTTTTTTCTTTAAAAAAAAGACCCTTTTCTGTACATTAAGTGTAGTTTGTAAATATATAAATGGTAATCTATAGAGCTTTGTTTACTCTGACGATTTTTGTCTTATCTTACCCGTTGCCTTGATACAATGATCTTCCTCATCAACACAAGTTAAAGATGACACACAGTCTTCTCCATTGCAAGTGTAGCATTGCATTCCATTTGGGATCATTTTGGGTGATTCTAAGAAACATGCATATAAAGCAACAAAATATGCTGTAATCCAGTGGAAGTCATGTCTGATGTAAATAATTTGAATTAAGCATGTGCATTTTATTGTCACGTAATAATATTCTTCCTCCTGTGTTAACCGTACCTGGTTCAGTCTGGTAATTGCACAGGTTAGTATTGCAGCATTGATTGTTGATGACTATTTTTGTAATTCCAAAGTTTGCAGATGCAGTCACGCATTGATTAGTTGTAGAGCAGTTCTTCATAATCATGTCAGCCAATGTGTTGTTTCCTACAGCAGAAATTTGCCTCATTTTTAAAACAAAAAATTAAAGCTATACCATTTCAGTTCAAATATTCAAAACGTACCCGTATAAGATGTGGTTCTCATGGTCCCACACTGACCAACAGGACACTCCACTTTAGTTTCAGTGCATTTAATTGATGTCTCAGGTATGCACTGATAGCAGGTTAGGGAATTTACTGAAATTGAACAAAAAGTGCAACCAATTTAAATAGATAAATAAATAAAAATGCCCTTTTAGAAAAGTCTGGTCAAAACATATTCAGAAAAATATGATATAATGCAATGTAAATATAGAACATTAAGGAAATACAATATTGATGTACAAAGATTCAGATATGTATTTTAATCTATTAAATATCTGTTTTAACACCGTTACACAATGCACTATAGAAAACTCTATCAAACATACTTAACAGTAAAATTTGCATTAAAAAAAATTCCAACAATTACCTTTGTAGAAAAGTGCACTCATGAGAATAAAGAGGAGAGGTTGTGCCATTTTGATTTGAGTTCAGACTGAGATGAGAAGGGAGGGACAGGAGACTACATCCCTCAGCCTGTGAGGAAACATGAAACATGACAAAACTGATAGTGGCCCTCAAAAAAAAAAAAAAAAAGTTTTTAAAAAAATGTTTCCGTCTCACACAACATCATTTTCTCAGCTGAAGTTCCTATAGTGAATCTGAAAACTTGAAACTTGTTGGTTTATTGATGGATACTGGTATGATAATATATAGTATGTGTGTGTGTGAAAGAGATGGAGAATACATGTGTTTAATGTGTAGGGCAGTAGAGATAAACAGGAAAGTAGTGGGAGAAATATGATCAGGAATATGATCAGGATGACTTCAGCCTGTGTCCCTGTGGGAACAGCTTATGTTCGACCACCACACAGTAGTTTTATTGTCTGAAGCTAATGTTGGTGTGCTGTAGTAACATGGCCTGCACTTGTCACTATATGACAGACTATAGAAATTAGGTTTTATTGACTACAAAGGAATAAATTGCAAGAAACATAATGCTGGTGGTAGTAGTGTTAACTGGTTATTGTATAATTGTTACATTTATTTTGCTATGAAACAAAACATGTAAGCAGTGAGTAAATCAGGTTTTGATCAAAATAATCATCACAAACACAATTCTGTCTAGCTAAGGATTATTTTGTATTTTTTACATTTTTTCAAATAGTTTGTAAATAATTTATGAATATTTTAAATGCACTATACAGCATTGGTTTTCAAGGTCCCCCTTTATCGAAGACAATAATTAAAGGCCCTTCACTGATATGTACCTCGGTTACTTCTGTTGTGATAATAATAATTAATTAATTAATAATAATAATAATAATAATAATAATAATGGACGGTGCTATGAAGCCGTTTACATGAGGATAGTCAGTTGACATAGATATATACATGAAGATGCTCAAATGGAAAACAAGATCATTTTGAACATTCTGGAGAGTAAGGAAAGCATCTTTAAAAATATTCCACATCTACTACAGTCCCCTCCACCGCCAGAGGTCTCCATCTCCTCAATAGACCCTTTTCACATTTTAGCATTTGCTTAAATAGATATAACACAAAGTATAGTCTTATAAATGTACAATGCTTTTTTCAAAATAATTATATATATATATATATTTAGGGTACAACGGGGCTAAAGGCCCACCTTAAGAAAAAATGTGCCATTCACTGCGCCTAAAATGTATAATTGCAGAAAAAATATATACGTTGTATTCAACATTAATGGAGCAACAGATTTTGTGTGAAAATAAATCATTCAAGTTGTTTATTTTGTTTAAAAATCTTATAAATGTATGAGGTGGCAAGAGGGGCCTTTTACCCCCCACACGGGGAAAAGGCACACGGTATTTATACAAATACTTCAGCTAAAATAATG
>NW_015506690.1:102760-138141 GCF_001515645.1 Sinocyclocheilus grahami
CACAAATGTGGCTTGTATGGGAGAGTTGCAAGAAAAAAGCCACTCCTCAAGAAAGGCCACATGCAGTCACGACTGAGCTTTGCCAAAATGCACCTTGAAGATTGTGAGGCAGATGAGACTACAATTTAATTATTTGGCCTCAACACCAAACGATACGTCTGGCGCAGATCCAATACAGCTCACCATCCAAATTCCTCCAGTAAAGCATGGAGGTGGTAATATCCTGTTATGGGGTGTTTCTCTGCAGCAGGGACTGGAGCACTTGTGGAGTAGATTGAAAAATGCCGTCAAATGCTTGAGGAAAATCTGCTGCCCTCTGTCAGAAAGTTGTCAATGTTAAGAAGGTTTACCTTCCAACATGACAATGACCCAAAGCACACAGCAAAACTGAGCACACAGTGGTTAAAGGAGACAAAGGTGAATGTCCTTGCATTCAGTAAATGGATAAAACAAAAACTGTGTCCGTCTTCATTTCAGGCTGCAAAGCAACAAAATGTGATTATTTTAAAGGGGGATGATTATTTTCTATACCCACTGTGTGTGTGTGTGTGTGTGTATCAGAAACAAAGGTTTTTATTTTATTTTTTAAATATTATTTTAATTTACATGAAATGTGCCACACATATCACAAATGGCTAGTAATCCTACACTATATCCGAACATTTCCATAACAATGCAAATGTCATGTTTAGTTTTTACCTATTTTTGCATATTTCTGTGACGCTGACCTTTTTAAAAACAAATTCTTCTTGGAATGATGCTTGAGTGACCACTGCTGTGACTTTCAATGTATCATATAGACTACTTAAAGCTTTCTATTGTCACTATATGTTTTTATTTTATCTTAACTTTAAAAATAAGATGGTCATGGCAAAACTGAGCACACAGTGGTTAAAGGAGACAAAGGTGAATGTCCTTGCATTCAGTAAATGGATAAAACAAAAACTGTGTCCGTCTTCATTTCAGGCTGCAAAGCAACAAAATGTGATTATTTTAAAGGGGGATGATTATTTTCTATACCCACTGTGTGTGTGTGTGTGTGTGTATCAGAAACAAAGGTTTTTATTTTATTTTTTAAATATTATTTTAATTTACATGAAATGTGCCACACATATCACAAATGGCTAGTAATCCTACACTATATCCGAACATTTCCATAACAATGCAAATGTCATGTTTAGTTTTTACCTATTTTTGCATATTTCTGTGACGCTGACCTTTTTAAAAACAAATTCTTCTTGGAATGATGCTTGAGTGACCACTGCTGTGACTTTCAATGTATCATATAGACTACTTAAAGCTTTCTATTGTCACTATATGTTTTTATTTTATCTTAACTTTAAAAATAAGATGGTCATGGAATCATGAAAATGAAAGTTTTAATCATGATTGTGTCAAAAAAAGTTTTAAATATTAAAATATAATCATAATTTAATATATATATATATAGATTATTTTGTATGAGTCAGTTACAGCTTGGCAGCTGTAGAGAGCTTTGCTGCATAAATAAATAAATAAATAAATAGGATTTAAGGATTAAAAATTAAGTTGAAATTAATACAAATTAAGTTAAAAATTAATTATTTTATTTTCCTATTGTTATATTCATTCATTCATTCGGTTTTGGGCCTCTATGGTAAAAGTTCATTCATGTAATCAAATCACTGTCCAAAAGAGGCTACTTACAAAATGAATAGCAATTTTACTGACATTCTAACATTATTTAAACTCAGTACTACATGTGTTTTACACAAGCTTCTGATTAAACCAACTGAAGCAGATACATGCACGATAGAATCTGGGTGCTCATTGAACAAATAGAATGCAGCTAAAAATTACTAATACAATTATAAAGTAATTATATATATATATATATATATATATATATATATGTGTGTGTGTGTGTGTGTGTGTGTGTGTGTGTGTCACACACACACTCACTCACACACACACACCCTCACACACACTCACTCACACACACACACACACACACACACACTCACTCCCACTCACACACACACACTCCCACACACACACCCCCACACACACACACACACACACACACACACACACACACATAATTACACAATTATATTATATTTATATAGTACAACTACATTTGTATGTAGCTTGGCTGCCAATACGATTTTATGAACTAAATCATCGGAACCAAAAAAAACTAAATTGCGTTTCCTCATCGGCCTATTTTGGGGTTCGTACCGTTTCGTTCACACGACAGTCTGGTACATGTAGACACGGACGTCACATCTCTTTAACTACTACATTACAAAAAGAAGATTAATTAGCTCTTTTGCTACATAGTTACGTCAAATAAGTCGAAATTGCTATTTAAACTAAGACTGCTTATTCATTCATTTGTAAGTTGGCTGTCTTCAGTCCAAATACAGTCAGCTATTATTAGTCATGATGTGGTTTTATATGTAATGTTACTGCTTTATTAAACACTAAAAAACGTTAGCATGGTAAATATTCGTTTTGAACATTAAGAAACTGCTCTAAAAGTGTTGCAAGAACAGCCATTATAATAAGATGTCCAGCGCTCAATAGTGGTGTGTGGCAAGCAGGCATGTCGGAGTCCGGGCACAGTCAGCCCGGATTGTACGGACAGGGAAGGAGGAGGAGGAGACGGCGAGACCGAGACCCAGGACCACCGGGTCAAAACCTCTCCGGCCCCAGTCGGGATCGAGACTATGTTCCCCGCGAGCGCAGGGTGAGATTGTGTGTCCAAACATGCGCTGCTCACCTAAACAGCATTTAAACATGGGTTTTGAATGATGACCTCAACATATAATGCTTCAGTGCAGAGATTTTCTGTGTTTTAGATGCCAAATATAATCTTTGTGCGAGGGACCCCCATCATAACATTTAAAAGCTACTGTATATATTTTTATTTATAAAGACTTATACTGTTAGAAATATGTCTTAAATATAAAATTTCCTTTCTAGTCCATGGAAATATTAAAAGATTTGCTTCTGTGTCATTTTATTACTCTACTGTTAGATGTTTGTTTGTTTGTTTACTCTTTTTATTTATTTTAATACATTTTTTAAATGATTTAATTTCATCCAAATTTGTATTTAATGAATTAATTAATTTTAATATTTGTATTATTTATTTATTAAATTTTTTTTCATAAAGTTTCCCTGGACCCCCTAGCACTGCACCCTTGTGGGAGACCCTGGACCCCAGTTTGAAAACCCCTGCTTTAGTGAGTGAAATGTTGAGCTGTATGATATTATTATCATGTATTCTTAGGATGGAAGTGAGGAACCTGCACCTCTTCTACAGAAGACTCCCATTATTCTTTCTAAACCTCCTGGAGAGCGAGTAAGTGTATAATTTGTGTTCATCCTACACAGGCAAACAATTCAAGTGAACGTTTTATTCTTGCTTTGGTTTGTTTTGTATATAGTATATATAATACTGTCTTTATTTGATTTCAGTGCAAACCAAGTGCTCCAGCAAGTGGAGCCCCATCTTTGGAAAAGCCAATCATGCTCATTAAAACCAGAGATGAAGGGGGGGAACCTGGGAACACTCCTGATGTGGCTCCTTCAGTCTCAGGTGCAGGATCTGCCAAACTAGAGAGGGAAGGCCAGCGGCCGACCCAACCTGTGTATCAGATCCAGAACCGAGGCATGGGCTCAGCTGCATCCGGTGGAGCTGTGGATCGTCAGTTATTTTCTCATGTTTTGCTCCTTAACTTATCTTTATAATTAATTACAGTGGTAGTTGCAATGCAGAGTTTTACACACGTAAACTTAAAGGAATTGTTCAACCAAAAATGAAAATTTTCTAAAAAATTTACTCACTCTCAGGCCATCCAAGATGTAGATGGAGCAGATAGGTTTAGTAGAAATTTAGCATTACATTACATTCTTCCAAATGTATCCTCTATAGTGAGTTCAGACAGCTAATAAAAATATCACAGTAATCCACAAGAAATCATCACAACTCCAGTCCATTAATTAATGTCTTGTGAAGCAAAAAGCTGCATGTGTTTATTAAACAAATCCATCATTAGGACATTTTTAACATAAAATCATTGGTGCTGGTTCATCCTCTATCCATAATATTGCTTTCTACAATGAAGAAGTTGTTTCATCTGAATCAAGAGAGAAATATGCACATATAAAGTACTTTTCGCTTGTTTGCAAGCGAAAATAATCCAAAATGGTAAACAAATATATCTGTGGATTTTGATGTAGGTCAACAGGATGGACATGCTCACTTATGTTAAAAAACCTTAATGATGGATTTGTTTCTTACAAACAAAGCTTTTCAATTCACAAGTCATTAAATAATGGGCTGGAGTAAATTATTGTGATTTTTTTTATCAGCTTTCTGAACTCTCATTCTGATGGCACCCATTCACTGCAGAGGATCCATTGTTGAGCAAGTGATGCAATGCTACATTTCTCCAAATCTGTTGAAGAAATGAACTCATCTACATCTTGGATGGCCTGAGGGCAAGTACATTTTCAGTAAATGTTTGTTTTTGTGTGTACAGTTCCTTTAAACCCTTATTATGTGTATTTTATTTTTCTGTGATGAACTAATCATCATTTCTCAGCATGTGATTTTCAGCTGTGATTGGCCAGACTAAACTCCTCCCCCCTGAGAAGATGAAGCACAGCATTAAGCTGGTGGATGACCAAATGAATTGGTGTGACAGCGCTATGGAGGTAAGGGCATATTGTTTTCTGTTGATAATGTTATGTTTTGAATTTGTTGCACTTTATAAGTGCATAACAGTCAGGTGAATATATGCTGAATGTGTGTTTATTATGTCTCAGTACTTGCGAGACCAGACGGATATGTTAGTAGTGGGAGTTATTGGGCTACAAGGCACAGGCAAGTCCACAATCATGTCTCTCCTGTCTGCAAACAGCCCTGAGGAGGACCAGAGGTTAGTCCATCATCAGCATCCTGATTTTGTATTTGTTACCACCAATTTATTTGCCTTTCCACTTCATTATTATTGCATTTCACCCAGTGACGCTCTGTTAAACAGGGCGTATGTATTCAGAGCTCAGGCGCAGGAGATCAAGGAGAGAGCTGGGAATCAGAGCAGTGGAATCGATTTCTACATCACTCAGGAGAGGGTCATCTTTCTGGACACGCAGGTCAGCCTGTAGGGACGCACAGAACAGTGCTGTTTTCTGTTTCTCATGTAGTTTCTTGATAAACTAATAGTCATTTTCATCTCCAGCCGATTTTAAGCCCCTCTATTTTGGATCATCTCATTAACAATGACCGCAAGCTTCCACCGGAATACAACCTCCCGCATACATATGTAGAGATGCAGGTGAGTTCAAGGCAATGATACAAAACACTCTATGCCATGTACTATTTTACAAATAATGTTGTGTATTAATATAACATAATATTATGTATTAATAATTACTATATGCCATGTATTCATATTAATAATTGTCACATAGACTTTTACAAATATTATTCTATAGCTTATTTGTCATGTACTATTTTGCAATATACAAGTAATTCTACTTCACAATACATTTTCTGTAGTTTTAAGTAAACTGAATTTCTCCCTTTTTTCCTCCTATTTCCAACTGTTTGGTTTAGTCTCTGCAGATCACTGCCTTCCTCTTTACCGTATGTCATGTTGTGATTGTTATTCAGGACTGGTTCACTGATATCAACTTATATAGGTATATCATTTATATATTTAATTACATTTTAATATGCTGTTTTGGTGCACAAGAATTATTCATTTTGTACACAAAATATATTACTGACCCCAAACCTTTGAATGGTAATGTGTATTTATATTATATACTTTAACTTCAGTTGTCATAGTTAATAATAAATAGACAATAAATTATCTTAGGCATTACAGATAGTCATGGTCACAATGTAGGAAACTAAAGGCTCTGTGTGGCATAAAACTAACAGCTGTGTCTATAAGCAGGTTTCTGCAGACTGCTGAGATGCTGAAACCCTCGACTCCATCTGCCAGTCATGACAGCACCGGCTCCTCAGGGGCAGATGATGCCTCTGAGTATTATCCTCACATAGGTCAGAAAACTATTAATGGTCATTATTATTCCTGAATCATTTACTGAGCTATAATGAGCTATCATGATGTATGAAACTGCTGGCAAACGCTCACAGGTTTAGTTTTGTATAAGGCTTTAATGCATGTGTTTTCATTCTGTTTTCATAGTGTTCTTGCAGAACAAAGCGAGGAGGGAGGAGTTTTGTCCACGAAACCTGAAGAAGATGCATATGGCAATAGACAAGCTTATGGCCCATTCCCACCTAAAATATAAAGGTCAGTCCACTTGACATGACAGTAAACATGTTCATAAACCCGACGAGATTTGGTTTTCAACTGATTGACTTGTTTTGCTTTCTTCTGTAGGCACATTATCCATGCTGGATTGTAACATATTCCCAGGGCTGAATCGAGATTACTTGGAGACGGAAGTCAATCTTTTCCTCTTACCTATGATGGAGAATGATGGAGAAGATGCTTTGACAAGAGCAGGTCAGAAAATAGTTGTTGTTAAGCTACATTTGAGAACTGTAGCATTATTTCAAGGAACTAGTTAAAAAAGTGAGTCATAACTAAATGTGTTCCTGAAAGTCTTGAGACATTTCTATATGTGTGTGTGTGTGTGTATATATACAGTATATATATATATAGTTCAATACTGCTGTTTATTACGTTTTTGATAATGTTTATCAATTGTATGTTTAATTTTTGTTTTATTTTATAGCTCATATTATCAGAGAGGTCATGCAAATATCTCTTTAAAATGACAAAAATTATTATGGACTTTTCCATGATTCTCCATTGTTCTTGATGAATCTACTAACTGAAGATGCACTGGGTCTGTATCTTTTGTGCACCAGGTTCAGTTCCCCCTCTTTTCTCTCTGCTGCCTGGGTACAGAGGTCACCCCAGCTTTTCTTCACTGGTTTCTAGATTCCGCAGTCAGATCCTGGCTATGTCCCGCAGTCAGCTCTCACACACAATTCTCACTGAGAAAAACTGGTAAGGCACACCCTGACACCATAATGCTTCTGTTCTTCACTTTGGAGCTGAATTCTTTATGTACCCTTTTTTATTTCAGTTAAGAAAGTATTAAACAACATTATTTCTATTTATCTATGTACATTTTAAGATAACGGATTACGTTTTTACAGGTTTCACTATGCGGCAAGAATTTGGGATGGTGTTAAGAAATCATCTGCACTCTCTGAATATAGCCGACTACTGTCATAGTCATGATGGTCTCACAATACCTGTGAGTTTATTGTTAAAGAGGACTGGGCTCCTGCTCAGATGATTTCAGACAGGATACAGTTCTCAAAGGGAAGATTGGGCCACAGAAATGCTGTAGCACAATGAGGTTTAACCATCTTCTTCTGTGAGGTCTGAATCACAGCAGCGGAGTGCTTTGCGGTTTGGGAGTTGTGCATGAGTTGGTTGTTCTATGAAAATTAGGTGCCTCCCAGGGTCCATCCAGTCATGTGTTAAACTCATTGTTATTGCAAAAAATAATATGCAAAGATTCAGTTATGTAAACATTTTTTTTATACAGTAAAAATGTGCAGAAGTCTTTGGTTTTCATATTTTATTCAGCTGATGTGAATAAAATGGTTTGACAGCACACATTGCTTTTCAGATACGTGTTTGAACAAAAACTTGTAACTTAGGTGCAATTACAGCATGAATATATATATATATATATAAATATGTATATGTTTCATGAAATAAAAAAAAATAAAAAAATGTAATTCCATCTTTATTTGCTAGGTGGTTTAATTTAAGACATCCATCAATATTCCATTATTCAATTTGTTTGTACTATTTTGGAAGATTGCTAAATCATAATCAATTATTGTTTATTATTAGATATTATTACTGAGATATCATAATTACAAGATTCAATGTACACTGAAATGTAAAATATATAGGAAAAAATATTTGAAATAATTTGTGATTTGTTTGTTTATATAGATGTATTGTTTATTAAATCTGTTTCTGCAACATGGCATCGATGAATATATTGTAGACTAATAAAAGACACCTGTAACGAGAAATATATATATATAAATATAAATAAAAATGTTGCGCATGCGCAATGCATAGACTTGCTGTCCGGACGAATTTAGGAGAAGGACTCGCGCGTGCGTACATGTTTGGGGGAGGAGCCAGCAGCAAAACACGAAAATTATTAATGAAATCATTATATTGTAAGTATACGCGTTTGTAAGGAAGACTTTCCCGTTTTCAACTCCTTTTACATACCATAAAAGGTGTGAGAAATATGCTACAATGAAAGGTCTGGCACTAACTTGTATCTTGCCCTTTGAAATGCCAGGTTGCTTATACAGGTTAAGAGATTTTATTAATTATTTAATAAAGTGAGATTGTCACCGTACCTGACATAACGTCACTGTTATGCTTAGACAGAGAAAAACACACAAAAAAAACTCTTAACTGCACAAACACAGACCACACCCTCTAAAGTTCCTGGAACAAGATTCAAACTGATTTTATATTGTATTGTATGACACTGAGATACTGTAAGTTGCACAAAGTACGGCAATGTATGTGTATATGCAATGCGTATTTAGACTGTAATACTGTCGCACCTTTTTTGTGTGCTGGTTACCTATAGGTTTTTTTTTTTTTTTTACTGTTTAAGCCTGAAGAAGCTACACAAGAGTTGTCATGGAAATCTTACCATTTGAGGAGATGCAGCATTGCAGGTGTCAGAATACAGCTGCAGCAAGGTGGTGACTTGTATTCAACAGTATGTAAGTGGTGCAATGAATTCCCCCTACATGTGAAAACACATCTCAAGACTCATCTCTTTCAATTAACTTACATTGAAATGACTTTTTGAATTGCATGCTTGCCATCTGTTGACCATCTTAGGCATGCACATGAGCAATAAAACATGCAAAATAGGCCTGGACTTTACATGTCTTGTTCTGAAGTCATTTTAGATTTTTTTTTGGTAGTGGTATTATTTATATATGTTTAGGGATCTATTCTAATATTTCTGGTGGATTGCACAGTCAGAAAGATGGTTCCAGTCTTGCTTTTAGTGCCAATGTGCCCATAAGCTAAATGTTTAGACCTGTTGCTCCAGTGAGACTATCATGAAAACTGGGTTACTCTGGTAATATATTTGTATCATTTTCATTAGGAAACGAGTTGACAAGAAGTACAAATATTGGTGAATATACACTATCATTTGAAATGTTAGGGTCAGTACGATTTTATTTATTTATTACTTTTATTTAGAGATGTTACATTAAAATGGCCAAAAATGACAGTAGCCCCTCACTGCAAAACAAAGATCCAGGGGGCGTGGTTGGATCCACATCTAGGGGGTGGAGATGGGTGGGTTTAGGGATCAGGGGGTGGAGACGGTATATGTAAGGTGGGAGGAGTTGGATCTGGATCCAACCACGCCCCCTGGATCTTGTGTTCTGCAGTGAGGACCATCTCGAAAATTATATTAAACACACTTACATTGTTACAAAAGATTTCTATCGCTATTTTTTAAGCTTTCTATTTACCAAAGAATCCTGAAAAAAATCACGGTTTCCACAAAAATATTAAGCAGCACAACTTTTTTTCAACAGTGATAATAAATAATAAAGGTTTCTTGAGCAGCAAATGTGCACACTAGAATGATTTCTGAAGGATTATGTGACACTGAAGACTGGAGTAATGACCGCTGAAAATCCAGCTTCAACATTAGAGGAATACATTACTTGTTAAAATATATTAAAAGATCCCTAAGTTATTTTAAATTGTATGAATATTTTAAAATATTATGGTTCTTATTGTATTTTTGATAAAAAAAACAAATGCACTCTTGGTGAGGATAAGCGACCTTTCAAAAATATGAAAGAAAAAACAAAATCCTTCCGACTCCAAATTTTGAAAGTAATAATATATATGTATTAACTTATAGGCCATCCAGACAACTTGAGATAAAGTGAAAGCATGACATCATGTCCTCCCTGTTTTCTGCTCTTTTATTAAATCTACACAGAATAAACTACCAGTTTTCACAATAATGTTTTCTTTGTTTTAGGGTTATTACAACATCATCTCTACACCTCTCCATGGTTTCTCAGAAGACTCCAGTAATGAGGATGCCTGCATAGCGCCACTGGCGCTTAACAGTGAGGAAGGATCCGTGTGCTGTGTTTGTGGAGACAAAATTCCCTTCCTGAATAAACTGATAGAGCACTTTAAAACGCACAAAGCCGAGGTGTATTGCTACCTGTGTTGGACAAAGTTTGGACGTGTAATGTCGCTTGGCGTTACACTTAAAAAATGCCCATCCAAAGCAAAGATTTGTGTGTGGAATCTGTGGTGCTCTCTTTAGGTGCACGTGGCATCTGAATGGACATATGGAAAAGCATCAGAAAGACACCATGGAGGTAAAACATGTGGTGAAAATGGAAGAGACAGATGAAATCGGCATCAAAGAGGCCATAAAATACACTGATATGAGAAAAAACACCTTGAGGGATCATTCATATTGTGTCTCAGAGCAAGTAGCTTCGAATGACACTTGCAATGCCACCCAGAAATGCATCGACAATGATGACAATGACAATCAAGCCTCACACATCAAAACAGAAACCGAAAGATTTGCTTTTATTGATAAACAAAACGACACCTTCAGCTTTTCCTTATGCCCCTTGAGTCAATCAGAGCAAGAGCATCTAAGCTTTAGACTGAAGGAAGAGAATGATATTGAGGATGGACTCGGAGAAACTGCAGCTTGTGAGGTGGCTGCAGAAGAGGAAATTGGACTGACGGAGGATGACGAAAGTACCGACACTGACGACGAGGTAAATCCTGACTCACTACCCCCTGGTGACACGGTGTACATCCCGGATGTGGACTTGAGTTCAGACCCTGATGACAGTGACTCAAGAAGCAGCTCATACGACCGTCACCGAAAGAAAAAGAGACGGAAAAAACAGACTCCCGACAAGAAAAGACCTGCAAATAGGAGTCTAGAGTCAGTCGACATTGCAGAGAAATTTGGGTTTCAGTCCGATTCTCCCTTTTGCTGCTATGGCAAATTTGCTCATTTGGAGAAGCACATGGACGATTGCAGGAACAAACTGAGGCTTGCTTGTTGCCTGTGCAGCATGGTATGTGAGAGTGAAGAGTTGCTGCTAAAGCACATGACCGAGAAACACCCCTCAGCTGGGTATATCTGTGCATACTGCCACAATGTTTTCCTTAGACAGAACAGTTTCAAAAACCATGTCTGTTTGAGAAGACCAACAGGCAGCATGAACTTGCCGGCCACCCCGGTAACCCAGTTACCTGTCGTGCCTTTATCCGACAGCAGCGTTCAAGTAAGAACTTCTGCCCCTGCTTTGTACACCAATCAAAACACCATTAAAATTATCAAAATAACTCAGACAGTGAACAAAGTTTCCACAGCCCCTGATCCTACACCTGCGGTGACCACCTTGGGATCAGCCGAAGCTTTAACGCTGCACCAATTGCTTCAGGCAACTCCTGTGATTCCTGCTAAGGTGACTGATTTGGTTCCACAAGTTGTGGCAGTGCCGCAAACTCTTGTCAGGCCCCATTTCCCTCCGATTTCTTGTTTCCCTCGCCCGAAAGTTCCTGTCCATTTATCTTCGGTAGTGCGTCCCTTGATCCCAAATCTGGCCAGGATGACTCTTCGTATCCCTACCCCTTCCAATCCACCTCTTCCAACTCAAGTAGTTGTATCCTTCTCACCCACTGTGAACGTCTTTGCAACCGGGCTAGTATCAGCCAACAGGCCTGTTCTGAGACAAATGCCTCCGGCTAATATTAGACCCCTACCTGCAAACATCCCACTGATGACCTCGGTCACTTGTCCTACCCTGGTCAGCACTCTTATTGGGAACAACCAGCCACAGATCCCTCTTGCCCAGGTTAAGGCTCCGTTACAAATAGTGGCCATGTTTGTGAACCGAAACAGGGATTTGGCTCTGCAGAAGCGACTCAAGCAGAGTTGGCGCTCAAAGACCATCTTCCCCTGCCGTCAATGCGGTGCCGTCTCGAGACAACCATCGCTGAGGGTGCGTCATCGCTACTTACACCGCGGGTCAAGGTTGTACAGATGTCAGTGCGGAAGGTCGTTCCAAAGGCAGCTGCATTTGCTGAGACACCAGGTTCAGCATGCGGAGTCAGTCCGATTTGTTTGTGCACGGTGCGGAAATACATTTGAAGGGGCGCATAAATTGACCTGGCATAAACAGAAGCATAGAAATGGCAGGCGGTGTGCGAAGAAGAAATGCAAGGTGGCTTTTGACTGTAGCTGTGGACAGATGTTTACAAGGCCATCTGCACTGTTGTGGCACATGCTTAAAAATTCAAATCTTTCGAAACACACTCGAAAAAACTCACAATCTGTCTCGGTTTGAATTATTTGTGTAAATGAATCACACATAAGATTGAAAACTCACCTTTCAATCGACTGGGTCAATTAACTGCCCTAATTGGTCTTTGTACAGTGTTTGTATTATGTGGTCAGCGGTGATGTGATCTGATTTTTTTTTGTAGACTGAAGACTTTGAAATTTAAAAACTAAAGTCTATAGCCGTAATAGCACAAATAGTAACATTTTAACCCCAAAGATAAGTTTTGTTTCAGAGAAATGTGATGTGAGCATTGGTATAATTTATCTTTATAATTTATATAAATAGATTTTTGTTCTCCGTCATAAGATGGATGCGACTACTGAAAGTAAAACTCATTTATTAATGACCAAAGAAAAACACTTTTTTTTTCTTCATTTTTTATAAGGGTTTTGTGTCATAAGGCAATGATTCACTCTAACCCATTTGTAATAAAAAAAAAAACATACATAAATACTCAGAGATGTGTTTCTATGCTTTTTTTTAATAGCTTTCTCATCATCATATAGTTGGGAAAACACAAAGCCGATGAGATGGCTTCATCAAAATGTGCAAAAATAATGCTGTAAACGTTTTTCTGTCATTTTCTCCTGGCATTTTTATGTATATTTCACAATACAACATGCAAAACTGAATTCCTGATCAACTTATCTTGATTCTTAAAGCGCTAAAAATGTTCTGGTTTGCTCCTGTCTGTTTATTTTAGTTCCTGAATAAGCAGCAACAGTTAATGATTGGTCAAATAATGACCTGACCTCTTTTCTTATTCACATTGCCCTCATATAATCATTATACTGCATACACATCAAGGTATTGAGTCTCTTGAAAATTATTCATCCCAAACAATAAAGGACAAGCACAGCCTTAACCAGAACGATGGCCAAACATGCAACATACTTTTATCCACCAGGAGGAGATACCAGAGAGGAATGATAGGCTCTGTCTTAAAGAACTTAAATACAGGCTTGAGCAATAAAGATTTTTTCCGTTACACCAGTATTCTGAAGACCATAATACGCAAAGCAAAACCTTTTCATGGTGTTATTAGAGCCACCACATGCCGTTATTCAACAGATGCCCTGTCAGGTTAAAGGGCTGATGGAAATTCAAGTCATTCACAGATTTTTTTATTGGGGTGCTGTGGGTGCAGGTGGTTCAGCCTGATTTAGGGTCGTTCTAAAAATATCAGTGTACAAGGGCAATAGTCTGTGAGGAAGTCTGGCTTACCCTTGACAGCTAACTACATGACTTACTCTTTGACTTACCTTTGTAAAAGTTGCCAGCAATTTACGGAGACCTTCATCAATGTGTAGTGACCAGGTTGTACGCACATTTAAATGTAACTGGGAAATAGTCTATCAAATTGGAGTCATAAAGTTATTATCATGCTGCTCAGCACGATTCATCCCAATTCTGAGATGAACATCTGAACTTCAAATGTTTTCTTCAGTTCGATAATGACTAACTTCCCCAGTATCAGGCAAAAACAGGAACAATAGAAAGAATGATCATTTTTTAAAGTTTCACATTCCTTCTGTGACTTTCACACTGATATAAATCAAACTGAGGCCTGTGTGATTGTGTTAGAAGAAATCTAAATTTGTTCCTTTGTGTAACACCAGAATCTCATAGTCTTGGTATCTATCATGAACTGAAACTCTAAATCAGGAGTCAAAAGTTTAAAGTAACCAAACAACCTTTTCCCAAGTTCATGTTTTTAGCATTGAGGAAACGTTCATAAATACACATGACAGAACGTCTGTTCAAAATAAAACTGTCTGCTGTGTTTGTTGCTGCTCTTAATCCCTTTGTTCATCATAAAGATCCTCCATCAGTTCAATAGGCTTGATTGAAGAAAAATTAGAAGATGAAGACTACATAGCCTTCAAAAGAGATGTCACAGGTTACCTGTGTAGAGATAGAGCCAGACTTTAATGCAAAAAACCTACTCGTTTAGGTCAAGCACATAAACACTGTTGACAGCATTACCTGTGGTCCAGTCTGCGGTGATTTAGTGCCTGTGTGAGCAGCTCAGAGGTGTTTTGAAAGGAGCGTCCCAGCTCGTCCAGCTTCTGCTCCATGGAGATGATTCGCTGCTCAAGCTCATGGTAAGAGCTGTTCCAGTTTGCACTCAGATCGCACATGATCATCTGCATCTGTTTGAAGACAAAGGTCCATTTCCAGATATTTCCAGCTATATTTCATGAGTGAAAGATGATTTCCCCCCATATTAAGCACATCAGTAATTAATAAGACACTCAACATTTGGTCAGTTTTCTCACTCAAAATATTTAAGAGACATAGTTTCTGAAAGATCAAGGTCTTGTTTTTCTTTTTATGTGCACAGCCTTAAGTATCACACAGGACACTGTCAGACTTAAGGTAGCTTTTACAGAGGTTTTTATGGTTTTACAGAATATTTATATGTCTGGGTTAGGTGAATGGCTCATTTATTCAGGCAAACTGACCTAGACACGAGTCTGATGTATGTCTGACTTACCTTCGAGAGATCCACCATCTCACTGGCATAATCCCTTAACTTCCTCTGCTTCAATCGCAAGTGACGAAATCTAGTCGAGACAGGAAATAAATGAGTTATATTCTGGTGCAAAGGTTTTAACAGAACTCTAGTCAGCTTGGTTTCTCTAGTAATATTTAATTCATTGACACTCCCTGGATTTGTCAGAAATGTGGTCTGTGACATGATTAAGGATATTATTAGTTTTCAAATTATCATTTTCTAGCTTTTTCAAAGAAAGTGATTTTATCACTTGATAAGCCTCTTTTGTACATACATACAAACATTTCTCATACAGACATACATTAGTTCTATTTATAATTAGTATAACTGAATTTTTTTATTGTATATGTACATAGTAAGCGAACAAATTAATATTATTGAAACCTTTCTGCATTCATGTAGGTTTTTGAGGTCATTTCAGAGTTAAATTCATGATTTTCGCTTTATTTTGTGACCTCGAGTAATGAACGTTTTAGTAGTACATTTGTTTACTTTTTGAAATAGGCCTACTGGCTGATGTCTCTGAATATGCTGTATCCCAAAAAAGCAAAACGGAAATCAGCTTTTGCAGGGGAACCATCAGCAACTGACGTAGCATGCAGAAATGACCAGTGTCCATGTGCAAAAAGGGAACAGACCGAAAAACACAAACCAGAATGACTTCCTAACTGTTTGGTGGTCTGCTTGCTGGCATGCTGTTTTAGCTGTCCCTGCAGCACCCACTTTCTTTCCAGAGTATTTTTGGTGGTTCTGCTAACTGTAAAACAGGAAGTCAGAATCCCTCCACCCTTACGGCCATCCACAGTTACTCACAGATCTCATACATGCACACATGGAACATTCTAAGAGCCAGATTCCTGTAGTCATTAACGATGTTAAACGCTGTGGTGTAAATTCAGACATCACAGCTTCCTATTCACTGGTCATAAAGGAACTGCAGCCAAAGGGGGCAGCCAGCTGAGCAGCTCTCCTCAAACTCAGCCCCTTATCTGCAGGAAGATGTCAGGACTGTAAACAATAAAGTGGTCAACAATCAGCTGAGAGACAGGGAGCTGCCATTCTCTCAATGACCACAAGATAAACAACCACAAGACCACATTTTATCCAAGCTGCTTCGCACTGCATAATGTGATCTCTGTGGAACTGACATGTCATGTATGATTTTATTGAAAACGACCAAGTGGAATACGATCAGTTCCCTTAAAAAAATGCAGTGTTCTCTTGCCATGGGCTTAAATAGTAAAATATTCCAAGTGATGGTCCAGATGTTTAATTGGTTAACTGTTACATGAGTTTGCTCATTGTCATATCTAATGTTTAATTTACATATTAAATGTTTAATGTGTTTTTCAGGTATAAATGTATATAAACATTTATGTATGATAAAGAACACATTCAGATGCTTACTACCTCAAGCAGCTCATCAAAGCTATTTGCTGAGCTGCTTGAGGTATAGTAAGCATCTGAATGTGTTCTTTATCATACATAAATGTTCATATACAGTGGGTACGGAAAGTATTCAGACCCCCTTAAATTTTTCACTCTTTGTTATATTGCACCTGAAAAACATTGTAAAGACTTCTGTTTTGTTAATAAGTGTGAAAAAAATTCACAAAATGGCATTAAAAATCATCTATTCCTTCAAAGTCCAATATGTAAAATTACATAAAATACATATTTTACCAAAAAAAAAATATATATGAAACTTTATAAAGTATTTAAATTAAAATGAAAAATCTGTAATATATATATATTTAAAATATGAATGTAAATAATTTTATTATTTAAATGTTTTATATATATATATATATATATATATATATATATATATATATATACATTATAATTTAAAATAATAATTCATTTAAAAAGATGTTTAAATATATATTTGTTAAAAAAAAAAATTATTTCAACTGCACAAAATTATTTTATGTCAGCTGTCCACAGACCCTCTGCCTTTCTCTTCTAGTGAATCTAGTATGACGTGTAATGGTTGAATGCAGACTGTAATGGATCACTCACACACGGATGGCCTCCAGCAGGCATCTCTGGTGATGATGATGCTCTCCACTGTTGTCCTTTGTATGGGTGGTGCGATGCAGTAGCCAACATTCTCTTAGCACATTGGCTGCTGCGTGCCGGATCTGTGTCACAGAGAATTTGATTACAGTAATAATTAATCCATCCATCATCGCTTTACAATGATAGTCTATTGACAGTCTGCAGGCCATTCCTTAAGTAAACAGTTGCATGTTTACATTGTTCAGAAGATAGCTGATCAAATACTGCCTGAAACTACTGTACAAGTTGCTGTCTGTTTAATTACACTCAGTAACTATAATATGATTATTTGTGATGTGATTGTGCAAATGACAAATTACAACATAACAGAGTATTACTAGAAAATCTGGACAGGATGTAAGGAAACTGGTGCAGTTTATTAAGGGGGCGGCCTTGATGAAAACAAAAATGGAACAACGGGAACGGAAGGACAAGTAATGGTTATTTTGAGGGTGATTTGAGGATGAGAATAGCCATCATAAAGTTATATGTGGGTTACGGACAGTCAAGGGCTTTTTTTTTCAATCACACATTCTGCTTTCTTTGATTCTATTATTGTCTGTGTGTCTTCCAGTTAAAGACCTGCTCATAATGATGTCACAAGCTGCCTGGCAATTTTGTGTGTTTGTGGTTATTAATAGAGTGTCCAACTGTCTTCCTTTAACGTATCATCAAGGTAAATCATTGCAGGACCTGATGAGTAGGACCTGTGGCATGCACGCACACACACACACACACACACACATTCAACAATAGACCCTGTGACAGGATATGGCTTTTGCCAAGTTAAAAACATAGGTTCAGACCTTCATGAATGAAAGGAATATTCTGGGCTCAGTTCAAGCTAAACTCAATCAACACCATCAGTGGCATAATGTTGATTACCACATGAACTATTTCCACTTGTACTCCTTAAAAAAAAATCTAATCAAAATACAGTGTGGCAGTGCAGTCTACAGTGAGGCAAACGCAATAAAAGTAAATGAGGCCAATTTGTAAACATTAAAATACTCACTATATGATTACTATTTAATACTATATGTATTAATATGATTTTAGTGTGAAAAACATTGGTTACTAGCACCCGATTTCACAACTTTCTTATTACAACACAACATCAGAAACCATAAAATGACAGAAAAATTATTGTAACAGCTTTACAGCTATAAGTGCTTTTATAAATGTTTTTAATTTTTTTCTTCAAAATTGGGTCACATTCACTTCTATTTGAAGTTCGCCAATGTAATGAAAACTAATAATAATTTAAATAATATATGTAGTTTTATTTACTTTGTATATAAATTGTATATTTATAAACTAATATAATATATATAATTATATTTTTATTAAATTATATTTTATAATTTTGTAATACATTAAATATTGTATAAATTAATAAATTAAATGAATAATTAAAATAACATTAATTTAAAATGTGATTAAAAAAATTCAGCTGTCCAAAAGTATTTGTGTCAGCTTCCCACAGATCATATACAGATCATTTAAAAAATGATGGATGTCACAGCCACACCAGGCTCATCCACCAGAATTCTAATCACCAGCATTCTAATCAGTCACACCTGTACAGATCATCTCATCACCTAGCCAGCACTATAAAAGCACACACTTCTCACTGCCTCATTGTCTGGCCTCCCTTGTGGATTAAGGACTCAAAACGTATGCTCTACTTACCCATGATCTTCTACTTACCTCCTTCCAAGATCTTTTTCATCTCCCCTGTCTTCTCCAGTGTCTCCCCCTATCTCCTCACTCGAATCCTGCTATACTCACCTGTCCCCAGCTCCTGGCAATCTCCATCATCTCATTAATTCTGTGTGTGCTCTCCAACTCTGGTAAAACAAGGAAAACATCATCTTCATTAATTCACCAAAGACTGTCTATGTACTTGAACTCACCTGCCATTATCCATTGCTACAAAACTGTTAATAAACACACCTGTTGGGTTAACGTTCCATCTTGTCTCAGAGTCTAGTATGACATAACAGAAGACCAGACCATAACAGCATGAACCCGGCAGGTGTGGATCCCTTCCAGGAGCTAGTGGCTTCCCTCCGCAAGGTCCTCAGCACACTCGTTCGCACTCCCACTGCACCACCAGCACCTGTTTCCTCACCAGCGACATCTTCAGCACCCATCTACAGTGCCAGTCCCATGGTCAGTCCAGCGCCCTACTCTGGCTCGGAGGATGAATGCAAGAGGTTCCGCCTACAGTGTTCGCTCACCCTAGAGGTGCAGCCGCATTGTTTCCCAACGAAAGAGCTAAAATCTCCTTCATTCTGTCTCTACTCTCAGATCGAGCGCTCCAGTGGGCTGAATATCTATGGAAGCAAGACGGACCAGCAACCCATTCACTCAATGCCTTCATTGCTCATTTCCAAAAGGTTTTTGAAAGACTGGTCAGAGATTCCTCCATTGGTGAGCAATTATACCATCTTCGTCATGGCAAAAGCTCCATTCAAGAGTATGCTCTCCGATCCAGAACCTTAGCAGCTTCTTGAGAGCTTTATTTAACTGTCCATCTGAGTCACCAACCGAGTAATGGGCTGTATGGAGGATAATCAGTACCAAAAACCTTCTCTTTTCCGCCAGCCAGAGGATCCCAGTTCTCCAGAACCTTGCAGTCCATGCAGATCGACCAAATCTGTTCTTGGCCGAGCATCAATGTTGGCTGACCCAGGGGTTATGTTTATATTGTGGCCAGAGTGGACATATTTTACAAACATGTCCCATCCATCCTCCTAGACCCATGGTGAATGTTGTTTCCTATTCTCCCGTTAATATACATCCACTCACCACTATTGTTCAGCTCACCACTCTGTTACAATTCATGCCATCCTTGTCTCTGGGTCAGCTGGCAACTTCATCTCTGAGGACCTATGCAACCAACTTCAGCTTGAGAAAATGTAAACCACATTCAATAGAAGATTCAATCTATCACTGGCGGTCCCCTTGGCCGGGGAAAAGTTTGATACTGGTTGGGTTCACTCCAGCTTCAGGTTTGTCAGCTACATAACGAGGACATCTGCCTGTTGGTTCTGGAGAACTCTACCACTGGGATCATTCTAGGGTGTCCCTGGCTCGTTTCACATGACCCTTCCATCTCGTGGTCCACCGGTGAAGTCCTGAAGTAGGGCAAGGATCGTTTCTTCAGGTGTTTCCCACAACTGCCTCGACTAGTCTCCCCGACTCCAGTTCTTCCTCTGAACTCCACCTTCATTGAGAGCCCTATCGAGAAGCGATCCATGGATATTGCATCAAGTTATGCCCACTTTAGAGACGTTTTCTACCCGAAACAAGTCTCTCAACTACCATCTCTTAGACCATGGGACTGTGCCATCGACATCCTGCCCAGTGAACCAGTGCCCAGAGGCAAGGTATATCCTTTCTCCATCCCGAATAGAAGGCCATGGAGGAGTATATCGATGAGGCATTGCAACAAGTCTACATCTGTCATTCCACTTTCCCTGCTGCTTTCAGCTTTTTCTTTGTTGCCAGGAAGGACAGAAGCTTGCGGCCTTGCATAGATTACCAGGCACTCAAAAAGATAACAGTTAAATTCCATTACCCTCTTCCTCTCATCCCTGCAGCCCTGGAACAACTTTGCGGAGCTTGAATCTTCACCAAGTTGAACCTCAGGAGTGCTTGCAACCTCATCCGGATACATGAGGGGGATGAGCAGAAGACTGTCTTTATGACCTCTACTGGCCACTATGAGTACTTGGTCATGCCTTATGGACTAGTCAACGCCCCCTCCGTATCCCAGGAATACATGAACAAGGTATTCCGGGAGTACCTCCATCGGTTCATCCTGGTGTATTTTGATGACATCCTAGTGTACTCCTGGAACGAGGCTGAACATCGCCAGCTCATTACTAAGGTCCTCAGGAAGCTCTGCGAACACCAACTGTATCTCAAAGCTAAGAAATGTACCTTCCATCTTTCCTCCATCCAGTTCCTCGAATATGATATCAGTTCCAAAGGTATCAAAATGGACGAGAGGAAGCTGAATGCTATCAAGTCCTGGCCCACACCAACTACTATTAAAGAGCTCCAGAGATTTCTTGGATTCTCCAACTTCTATTGCCGTTTCATCAATAACTATAGTGCCATCACCTCTCCTCTTACCAATCTCCTGAATGGCAGGCCCAATTCTCTGTCCTGGACCCCAGAAGCTACTGAGGCAATGAAGACGCTCCGAGATTGCTTCTGGTGGCCTGGAATGGCTCACGAGATCAGAAGGTACGTGAGTGGATGCCAGGAGTGTGCCATGGCAAAAACTCCACGCCATCTACCATCTGGCAAGCTTCTTCCTCTTCCACATTCCTCAGTGTCCCTGGTCATATCTAGGAGTGGATTTTGTGATGGATTTGCCTCAGATGGGTTCACCTGCATTCTGGTTGCGGTAGACAGATTCTCTAAAGCCTGTCGACTGGTTCCCCTCAAGGGCCTACCAACAGCGATGGAAACAGCAGAATTACTGTTCAGTCATGTGTTCCACAACTTCAGCATTCCAGAGGACATACTCTCGGACAGGGGTCCTCAATTCATCTCCCGAGTCTGGTGATCATTCTTCTCCCTCCTAGGTGTGACCTTCAGACTCTCTTCTGGTTATTACCCTCAAAGCAACAGCCAAAGGAAAAGAAGATCCAGGAGATAGGCCGTTACCTCCGTACCTTCTGCCATAGCCACCAGAACTCCTGGAATTTTTACCTCGCATGGGCCAAGTACGCACAAAACTCCCTCCGTCAACCATCCACGGGTCTTACCCCATTCCAGTGCATACTCGGTTACCAGTCACCACTGTTCCCCTGGTCTGGGGAACCTTCTGTTCTGACATCTGTGACCCACTGGTTCCAGGAGAGTGTGAGAGTCTGGGACTCAGCTCACCAACATCTGCAGAGGGCTGTCCATCATCAGAAACATCATGCAGCTGTCCGGAGAGCCTCCACTCCCATTTTCCAACCAGGTTCCAGGTTCAGGTTCAACCCTGATAAAACCTCACCTGCCTGTAGCTTTCTTGTAACCTTTCAGACCTTGATTAGCTTGTCCAGGTGTGTTTGATTAGGGTTGAAGCAAAACTCTGCAGGACTGCGACTCTGCAGGATCGATGTTCGCCACCCCTGTACTAAAGGATGGAACGGTCTGTGCAGTCAAGGAGATCTTGAACTCCCGGCGCCGTGGTGGTTGGCTGGAGTACCTTGTTGATTGGGAAAGCTATGATCCAGAGGAAAGATCCTGTGTCCCCAGGGATGACAACTTAGACCCCAATCTTCTAGCCGAGTTCCATGCATCATGTAGTCGAGGCCGTCCACCATGACACTGAGGATTTCGGCCCTCAGGAGCGGGCCGTGGAGAGGGGAGTACTGTCATGGACACACCAGGCTCATCCACCACTCAGCACACTCAATCACAAGAATTCTAATCAGTCACACCTGTCACAGATCATCTCATAACTCAGCCAGCACTCACTCCTTACTGCCTCATTGTTTGGTCTCCATTGTGGATTAAGGACTCAAAACATATGCTCTTCTTAACCACGATCTTCTACTTACCTCATTCCAAGATTTTTTTTTGTCTCCCTCGTGTTCTCCAGTGTCTTCCTCGATCTCCTCACTCCAAACCTTCTATACTCACCTGTCTCCAGCTCCTGGCAATCTCCATCATCTCATCAATTTTGTGTGTGCTCTCCATCTCTGGTAAAACAAGGGAAACACTCATCATTATTTTCATTAATTCACCCAAGACTGTCTATTTACTTGAACTCACCTGCCATTATCCATTGCTGTTGATAATAAAACTGTTAATAAACACACCTGTTGGCTTAGCGTTCTATCTTGTCTCCGAGTCTGGTATTCCATAACAATAGACAAGGTAAAGTTATTTTTTGTTGAAATCTTTATGTCACAAATGCTGTCAAGTAAGCTTAAAACCTGGAATATTCCTTTTAAAAGTTGAATATTTTCGGTGGTGGGAAATAATCAAATGTAACTACATTTTCAAAAACACCTGTCAATGCTTGCTCACTCAAAGCGGTCTGATTTAATTTCCATTTGTCGAAACTCTAAGCATCTACCATCTTCCTCTATGCATTTATTTTGAGGTCTCTCCTCCTTCTCTCTGATGGATCCTGTTAGAGGAGTACAAGCAGCCCACCTGCTCACCTCAGCATCAAGATCCACCCCTCAGCACCTTCTCTCCTTCACTCTTTTCCAGTGCATATGCTAACGCTCGCTCACCTGGACACATATCAGTGCATTTTATTTCCTGTCTGAATTAAACTTCTCATGGACTGACAAGTTTTCCTGACAGGGACCTGATTGTTTCCTCCCTTTGACACCTTTTGCTGGCTATCAAGAGCTCAGCGGCCATCTCTGCCTTGCCATCCTAAGCATTTTCCCATACTGTGCTGCTATTAGGAATCCCCTATTTAAGGAAAAAATTATATTACAAAAAGCCTCAGAAATTATAACACTCGTGTGATGTGGAAAATAATGCTGCTTCCATTCATGCCTCTGCATCCTCTGGGTCACTGCTTTTTATGTTTCTCATCCGAAATAACCAAGTACACATAGGTATTGATAAAAAGACAATGAAGAACTGAAAGAGAGTGGCATTTATGGGGTGTTTTATGTGGTGGTCTGTCTTGCTCACCCGCTTGGAGATCTGAATGTCCATCATGAAGAAATGCACATGTTTCTCCCCTTTGTTAAGCGCCAGTTTCTTAGTCATGACTGCTACCAACATAGCAGTACATGCCACACCCTGACAACAAACACATAGACATGAGCATGGTTACCATCTGTCTCATTATCCCAAACATGTACTCAGGCATAAAGTATTCAGAGTTAATGATATTCAGACAGTACACATAATTCTACAAAGATTCTTTGTAACAAGTGTATAAATCATTTTTTGGGGAATGAAATATAATGGCATTTATTTTATTCAAATCAGTTTCAAAATTTGGAAAGCTTTTCCAAAAAGAAAAAATATAGGAATGCAAACCATTAATAAAATAAAATAAAATAAAATAAAAGAATAATAAAATAAAGTGTAAAGTGTAAAATAATGTGCATATGTCTATATGAAGAATGTTTCCATGTAATTTTACACTAAACAGTTAATTTACCTGAGCTCCTTAATTTGTTGCATTAGAGAAAAACATTATTGAAAGATAAAGAAAGAGAGACAAAGAGAGAGGCAGTTAGTTGTTGTGAAGAGAAAGAATAGTTAGCAAGCAGTAGTAGGATTCTTCATGGTATTGACTAAAAGGTATGAAGACACGAAAGCTTACAGTTTTTCCGTAGTTGATTATTCACAGCAGTCAAGGAAAATGTTGAAGTGTAATTACAGATCTTCCCTTAGTCAATTATCTTAGTAAGCCACAATTAATCAATTCAAAGGGCAACATCTTTAATACTACCATAATTTTTCACAAGAGTTGCTCCCAAAATGCTCTTATATATTCTGCTGGCAGACAGTGTGAATTCCTGTGTTATAACTTGAAATATGGCGATACATATTAATCTTTTGAACTGTCCTGACCCCACAAGCAGAATTTTCAGGAATTCATGCAAGATGCAAAAAGATACACAACAAAAAAAAAATCTTGATTAGTATTTTTTTCCTCCCCCTCTCTAAATATTCATCAAATTACTCGGGAAGAAAAACAGTATAATCTTATATAAAACGGTATATAATTATGCACAAATTCATTGCATATGACATAATCATGAAAAAAGCTTTATACAAGAACATATCTCAACTTCTTGATTGATGCTGTTGTTACAAAATGTAAACTATATTATCGCTCAACGTCTGATAAAAGCAACTATAAAGGCATTAAAATATTAAGATATTATAAACATTATTGTAACGAAGGAGGCGTAGTGACAACCGAGTTGAAGATCCAAATGCAGGCTTTATTCGTAAACGTGGTCAGACAGGCAGGGTCCAGTACCAGCAAACAATAATATCCCAGGCAAAGACAAAGAGTAATCTGTAAACAGGCAATGGTCAGGGCAGGCAGCAAAACAATCATAAAAACCAGAGAAACAGTCCAAGATCCAAAATACACAAAGGCAAGGCAAGGCAAAACAAGCAAACAGCGGAGGCGGAACAGGGGGAGGGATGGAGGGTCAGGTCTATGTGGAAGTGAAGCAACAGGGGATTGAGGCAGAACCAGCGGAGCAGGGTACCAAGGCGGAGCCGGCAGAGCAGAGAGCCAGGGTGGAGCCGGCGGAGCAGAGAGCCAGGGTGGAACCGGCGGAGCCGGCAGAGCAGAGAGCCAGGGTGGAGCCGGGGCAGCAGAAGGCCAAGGCGGAGCCGATGACCACCAGAGAAGAGCAGACAGAGTTGAAGAGCACCAGAGTAGAGCCGATGAGCCGGACGGATCAGGCAGAACTGGAACAAAGAGCACAGAGAGGTTAACAATGGCCTCAGCGTCCGTAACAGGACTGGCAGACAGTTCAGAAATGGCATCTTTGGCCGTAACATGGCAAGCAGAGAGTCTAGGGCCAGCTGTTTTGACCATGGCTGTACAGTCAGAGAGTTCAGAAACAACCTCCCTGATCGTTGCAGGACAAACAGAGAGTTCGTGTCTGGCCTTCTTTTCCAGGATAGGACAGTCACAGAGTTCAGAATCGACCTCCTTGGTCAGAACAGGACAGACTGAGAGTTCAGAAACGGCCTTCTTAGCCGTAACAGGACAGACTGAGGGTTCAGAAACGGCCTCTATAGCCGTGACAGCACAGGCAGAGAGTTCACAGACGGCCTCCTTGGCCAGGACAGGGTAAACAGAGAGTTCAGCAAAAGCCTCCTTGGCCGGGACAGTGCAAACAGAGAGTTCAGGAAAGGCCTCCTTGGCCAGGACAGTGCAAACAGAGAGTTCAGGAAAAGCCTCCTTGGCCGGGACAGTGCAAACAGAAAGTTCAGGAATGGCCTTTTTGGCCGGGACTGGTATGACAGGGGATTCACTGATGGTCACCATGACCTCGTCAGGACTGACAAAGCGTTCGTAAGTGGAGAACCCCATCTTAAGAGGCGCGGAAGTGGACAACACCACCACTGGAGGATCTGCAGCGAACGCCGCCACCTCTGGAGGTTCTGAAACAATAGCAACAAGAGCTTCATTAAACACAGAGAGTTCAGAAATATTGTATAAGGTTGGAATGGAGGCCCCAGGAGACACAAAGAGATTGGGGATGAGTGCCACTGCTGTCTCAGGAGGAGCAGAAGCGGATGTCACCATCATGAAAGGTTCTGCAACAAAAGTTGCCACCTCTGGGGGAGCTGGAGTTGACTCTGGGACCAGAGGAAGCTCAGAAGTGGATTCGAGGACAGGAACAGACTCGGGAATGGATTCGGAGATTAGAGCGGACTCTGGATCAGACTCATTTGGCCGGAGCGGACTCATGAGCTGGGGTGAACTCTGGAGCAGACTCAGAAATGGATTCTGGAACTAGAACTGGCTCGGGGATAAATTCAAGTACTGGAGCAGGCTCTGGGACTGGACCGGGCTCTGGATCAGATTCAAGGACTGGAGAGGCTTCTGGGGTAAACTTAGGGACTAGAATGGGCGCCACCACCTCGGGAGGTTCTGCAGTGGAAGCTGCAACCTCTGGGTAAACTACGGTGGTGTGTGTGGTCCAAACACAGAGAATGGCCGTAGCCATAACTGGCAGGACAGAGAGTACATTATCTATCTCCAAGACTGACGGTGCTATGCCTGGGGAACTGGAGTGAGTAGCGGCCTGCAGGCTTGAGAACACTGAGTCTGCGTGTCTCGGAAGTGCTGAGTCTGCGTGGCTCGGGATGACAGCTATGACGTGACGAGACTCTGGACGATCATCTGTGATGTGACGAGACTCTGGATGATCATCTGTGACGTGACAAGACTCTGGACGATCGGCTGTGACGTGACGAGACTCTGGACGATCGGCTGTGACGTGACGAGACTCTGGAAGATTGGCTGTGACGTGACGAGACTCAGGCTCTGGAAGATCAGCTGAGACGTGAGCAGACTCTGGCTTGGCAGGCTTGACGTGAGCAGACTCTGGCTTGGCAGGCCTGACGTGAGCAGACTCTGGCTTGGCAGGCTTGACGTGAGCAGACTCTGGCTTGGCAGGCTTGACGTGAGCAGACTCTGGCTTGGAGGCTCTGCGTTGGCAGCCTTGCCGGGAGCAGGCTCTGGCTTGGCAGGCTTGACGTGAGCAGGCTCTGGCTTGGCAGGCTTGACGTGAGCAGGCTCTGGCTTGGCAGGCTTGACGTGAGCAGGCTCTGGCTTGGCTGGCTTGACGTGAGCAGGCTCTGGCTTGGCAGACTTAACGTGAGCAGGCTTGACATGAGCAGGCTCTGGAATGGCGGCCATGACGGGACGAGACTCAGGAGCAGTGGCCATTTTGTGAACAGCCTCCAGGCTGGCGGCCATTTTGTGGAGAGACTTTGGGCTGGCAGTCATCTTGTTGACAGTCTCTGGGCTGGTGGCCATTTTATGAAAAGTCTCTGTGCTGGTAGCCATTTTGTGAAAAGTCTCTGGGGCTTTAAAGTCCTCTGCCTCTCCCACAGTGAAAGGAGAACCACATAACAAGAGAGCATAGTCCATAATGTCCCTTAAACTACAGTTAAATTTCCCTTCAGGTAACCATGATTTCGTTGGTTCATTAATTCCATAACGGAAAAGGTCCTTTAACATGATCTCATCAAAAGGCACTTGACAGGACAACTCACAAAATTGATGAGCGTAATCCTCAATAGACAAATCTCTTTGCCGAAGGTGCAGTAGCTGGTCCACTGTGTCCATGATTGGCCTGGAATGCTCTAAAAGCCGCTGGATCCGGGTATGGCTGGTGATTCTGTAACGAAGGAGGCGTAGTGACAACCGAGTTGAGGATCCAAATGCAGGCTTTATTCATAAACGTGGTCAGACAGGCAGGGTCCAGTACCAGCAAACAATAATATCCCAGGCAAAGACAAAGAGTAATCCGTAAACAGGCAATGGTCAGGGCAGGCAGCAAAGCAATCATAAAAACCAGAGAAACAGTCCAAGATCCAAAATACACAAAGGCAAGGCAAAACAAGGAAACACGGGCAGGATAACAGAAACTAGGAATCATTACAGGCTAAACAATCACCAGCAAAGTGTTTGAGTGTGTGTGCATCTTTTAAAGTCCTTCTAATGTGAGACAGCTGTGAACTGATGATGAGATCTAATGAGTGACAGGTGATGCAATAGATGATGAGTCCGGCAAAGGATTATGGGGAATGTAGTCCAGGGTGAATGGCAAAAGTCAGGGATGGAGTGCCCACTGGTGGAGCTCAAGGGCACTCCAGTTGGTGATCGTGACAATTATCATCATAATTTTCTGAAGCTGCTTTGAAACAACGTGTATTATGAAAAGTGCCATATAAATAAATTTGACTTGAATTTTGACTTGAAGCTATTAAGAAATGTTTTCAGAGATTATAGCTTGAACTAAGTTTCTTATACAATTGGCAATTATCTCATTGTTTGCTCTTTTTTTGTTTTTCATGATAATTTAGTTTAAGCTTAAAGCAAATGATTTGCCATTGATAACCAGGGTTATTTTAGTATCACTAAGACACTATTTTAGTTTTTATTATTTTGAAGGTTTTTATTTTTATATTTTCTGTTTTCATTTTAATTTTATTTAAAGTTTTTTAGTAAAATTTATATTATACAATTTTTGTTTAATTACTTAGTTTTTTTTAATTATGTTGTTTTCATTCATTTTTATTTCTGTTTTAGTTGTAGTTATTTTAGTATATCAAAATAAACAATTAAAATGAGGCAGATTGCCTTGGAATCTAGGCTGAAATAACCTTAAAACATAAAACATAAAGTTTATGCTAAACTATTTTAAGTAACAAAAATTGTTTTATGGTTTTAGTTTTAATTAACTATAATTACCCTGTTTATAATCAGTGCAATTTTATTTATTTATTTATTTAATAAATTTATTTATTTATTTATTTTTACTCAATTTCTCAATGATATGTATATTTTTGGGCAAGAAGAGAAAAATAATGATTAAGAATATATATTTTTGCAGTGCAGGTGGTGGAAGTGCAAGTCAAACACACAGAAGCGCATCATACTTCCACTTGATGGGTAACAACAGGTGATAATGGAAGCTGATCCTGATACTGGAAAGTCATTAAAGTCTCATCTTTATGTGGAGAAAGTGATGGGAGGCATTTATATGAGACAACCAGGCATGTTGAACACGTTGAATGAGCTACAGGTGAGAGGGCTATCCCACACTAATGAACATCCCGTATACTGTTCCAACTGGATTAGGAAACTTTTTTTTCTGGTTTTCCAAGTCTTGGGCACAGGTTGGCACACTCTCCTGATCTAGTGGCGCCAAATGCTATAAACCACCTAAAAATGGCAATGGTGGAAAGTTTTCCCTAAAAAAAGGGGAAAGCTTATAAAAACACTGAGCGAGGGAGAGAAAGAGGAGTGAAGGATTATTTTCCACTGTGTCAGGGAGGTGTCTGGGTTTGGCTTTAGCCCCATGCTTCTGTCGTGTGAGCCCCATGCTCCTATCCTGCCGGCTTATCTGCCCTGATCGGAAATGAGGGATGGAGAGAAGAGAAGGGCGGACAGTCCGGTGCAGATGCAGCTGCCTGAGTCAGAGAGGGGCTGGAAACCTAACCCTCACGAACATGCGGCACAACGCAGCACATGTTCACAACACTCACTGGCACACGCACTTACCGTCACTGTAAACATTCGGTAAACATTTGTTCATTAAGTACATTAGTTATCATGAAAAATACTACTATAGCATTTATTAATCTCAATTGTAAATAAAAGACTTTGTAAATCTCAATGTATTGCTCGTTGTTGTTAGTTACTGTTAGTAAATGCATTAACTAATGGGACCTTTTCGTAAAACTTTGTTACTAATCGTTCTTTAATTTTCTGACTTTTTCTGTTTTTGTATTGTTACTAATCGTTCTTTAATTTTCTGACTTTTTTCTGTTTTTGTATTTATCTTATCTTTAATTTCTTTGAAAATTACCTTGATTTTAAACTACAAAATTTTAATTATATAATAAAAACTACCATTTGACCCTAAAGTTTTGAACTAATATGTGTTAATATTTATATTAATATTGAAAAACAATAGTAATATTTAATAAGCTTCTTCCGAAATTAATACATATCGACTATATTTTCAATCATTCTGTCTGAAATGATCTTGTACGGGTGTAACCAAAGTACTTGGTTTACAGACAAAACAATCTGTGTATCATTCCCTCCCTTCTTCACTTACTGAACTCTATTCTCAGATACACCCAGGCACACACAAAGACTGAGAGTCCATATTTAAAGCATTTTTTAAATATGTTCATAATGCCTTAAAGATATGATTTCAGTGTACAATCTATAACAAACAAAAAATAATTTGCTGGATAGTTGTTAAAATGCAACTTATTCATTCAGATCACCATATTTATTAATCATGCGACTGAATAGCTGAAAGATGTCACAGACTGACACTATGATTCTATTTAAATCATTATCTTCATCCTTCATCAGTGTGCCTGCTAGCACAGCATCACTGAAATCCCAGTTGGACTCCAGTGGAGTTCAGGAAGTTCTTCAGGAAGGGTGGAAGAACAGCTGTAACTGTACAAAAAAACGTGCCCATATGGACGTAGATCTTATAACTCAGTCACAAAGCTTTAAGTGTGATGAAGTGGAAGCTGCCGCATCTGCAGACTGATAAACCAAGTGCAGCCAGGTGCCATTTAGGAGACAAATTACTTACAAACCACATACACACTTGTTAAGACCGGTTATTAATTGATTGAACTATGTTGTGAATATGCATCTTTAATTATACGCTATCCTGTGATCAACGGGTCAGTACAATGTACATCTAAAACGTATGGCATAGTTACAGTTCATTTGTAATGGGACAAAGCTGAAAATGACTCATGAAGGAGTCTGTTGTGAACTCAGTAATGACTCTGAATGATTCACTGACTAAGTGAATCTGATTTAAAGCACCAGCTCATGAACGAGTTTGAATCTCACTCATTAAAACGAACATAAGAGTAATTTTTCACGTCATTATGGCTCACGCTGTGTTTCTTGTTGTGATGATATATTGCATACATATATTGTACACCGATATAGTTGACTAAAGCACATAGAGCAAAGACACACACAGAGTTTTCAGGCTAAATTATTTGCAACTATGTCAGTCAAAGTCGAGAGCTACCTAACAATGCATATACAACGTCCTATGATAATCGATTCACTGACTAAGTGAATCTGATTTAAAGCACCAGCTCATGAACGAGTTTGAATCTCACTCATTAAAACGAACATAAGAGTAATTTTTCACGTCATTATGGCTCACGCTTTCTTGTTGTGATGATATATTGCATACATATATTGTACACCGATATAGTTGACTAAAGCACATAGAGCAAAGACACACACAGAGTTTTCAGGCTAAATTATTTGCAACTATGTCAGTCAAAGTCGAGAGCTACCTAACAATGCATATACAACGTCCTATGATAATGCTAAACACATTTTTATTTCATTACTAAACCAAAGAAATGGAGCTCAGTGAAACAGTAGGAGTCTTTGTCTTCTTTCATTAAAAAAAATAATAATGTTTTGGTCTTTAACAAAGACTACACCTTAAGAAAAAGTACAGGGTACAACAAAAGTGATTTTCATTGTTCTGTCAATAATTACATCATTTATTGCATTTAAAAGAGTATCAGTAGATCTAGAGCAGTATGACTAATAGTGAAGAGTTAGTGAAGAGTTTTATTTACCATGACACCTGTGAAGAGACACACCAACTTGCCACAGCTGGTGTGAGGGGACACATCTCCATATCCCACTGTGAGGAAGGTGATGGCTATCAGCCACAGTGCTGTGTCCATGCCACCTGTCTCTACCTGCTGCTGCCTATAGGTAGAGACAGAGAGTGGCTGTGTAAATATACGCAGGGTATGTATTCTGCAAAACTAACAAAATCAAAAAAAAAACTTAAACTGATTGCAAATTTCTAAATAATTGTTGCAAAAAGACAATGACTCATCCATGCCATGACAAGTAAACCAGAATGTATTGTTCCAAATTTGACAGTCAGTAATGAGTTTGTGGTGAAGAGCAATTTGTTTGTTCCTGAAATAAATCTATCCATAAGAAATGTATGACCACAACTCAAATTGACCATCAACATCAGAAGAAGCATGATAACACTTGATGAGCTGTTTCTAATGAGTCAAGCAAAAGGAAAGTGAATGGAAAAAGCATAATAAATACTGTTGCATAAGTGTTTGTGTAAGTGTTTCTCTACAAATAGTTGCACATTCTGTACCTTTCACACAGTCGCAGCATCCAAGATGCGGAGAGCCAGAAGAACATAATGAAGACCAGCAGTGTGCGGGCCGGATACTTGTTCATTAGCACCTTGAGCACAAAGCGGAAGGTGAAGTTGATGTTGTTGAGGGAGCCGATGCTCCTGTATGAGGCACTGAGGAGCACCTTGCTGTGTAACAGGACGGCTCTGTGCACGAGATACAGTCTCAGGAACATGAGGGCCGACAGCAGCAGCTCCACATCCAGCACGACTTCTTTGTGACTGGAGGACAAGCAGAGGGGGGTAGAGGAATTGTGCTCCGGCTTCCCGCCCAGTCTGTCCCCCATATCTGGCCTCAGGTAGATAGCCACTGGATGGATAGCACAGACAATGAGCTCCAGGGAGATGCCAAGCACCCGGTTACTGGTCATGGCAATGCGCCAGTCCACCTGGTTGTGGTCAATGATGAAAAGCTTGAAGAAAGGAAAGAAAAACAGAGGCAGGATGTGTATCAACAAGAGAATCACTTGATTGATCTCATAAGGAAGCAATGATTAACAAAAGTATGGCAGAGACGAGAGAGTGAGCAAGGCGTTCTTGATTCACTGTAAGAACGGAGCCAAAACAAACACAGCCCTGCCCTCCCTGATAGGACGCCCAGCTGTAAACTGTTTCGCTTGTGAAGGACAAGTGTGTCAGTGAAACTACTCGAAACCATAAATCAGAAATGAATGGCTCATTAATTACGACACAAAAAATATTAAACATGACTTAGAGCTGCAAATGAGTAACACCATATAAATCAACAGTCGTCTTGGACAGTTTGAAAAGTACATGGACCAGAATTTGGCTGTAATTGTAATTGTTGCTTACATTTTCCTGCTACACTTATTGTACCAGTTCCAGCAGCTGTATAATCTGCAAAAGTTTTTCTCTCTGCACTGCAGAATTCTCCTCATCCATGAGGTCATTGGGTGCGATGACAAGACATGGAATTCTAGGTAATTTGATCAAACATTTAAGCATTTTAAATCAATAGAGACTTACGTGGCAAATAGGCATGGGTTAGAGAGGAAAATTCATAATGCTTAAACTGCACCAAATACTGTAAAATATTAAGTGTAACATAATTAACCATACCATAATCACAATATAAATATATTTGTAGTAGTGTTATTTTATTGTATGTGCATCCCAAGTGGTTCTAGGGGGTATTTGGAAAGGTTTTGCTTTTGCTTTTGTGAAACTCATAAAAAAATTAATGAAAAACATTAAAAATAAAAACATTAGAGGTGTCAGTACATTAATATACTTAATCTTGATTACAATCTTGATAAAAGAAAAAAATAAAGAATAAAATTTTTTAAAGGTTATTGTGAATTTTCTGACATTTTTCTTGTAATTGCACATTTATATCTCCCAATTCAGACTTTTCTTCTCAGAAATGCACTTGCACTGGTAGATACATTAAACTTTTAGATTTTACATGAACTTTTATGAAGTGTTTCTGTAGCTCAAACAGTAGAGCAGAGCATGGCATTATAACACTAAGATCATGGCTTCGATTCCCAGAAAATGCATTAACTTATAAAACAAAATCTTATTATTAAACTTATTATTTATATTACAAAAACAAAATATAAACAAATTATGTTGCTCTATAAATACTTAAAGGGTTAGTTCACCCAAAAATGAAAATTCTGTCATTAATTACTCACCCTCGTGTTGTTCGAAACCCGTAAGTCCTTCATTTATCTTCGGAACACAATTTAAGATATTTTTGATGAAATATGAGGGCTCTCTGACCCTCCTATAGACAGCAAGGTAACTACCACGTTCAAGGTCCAGAAAAGTACCAAGATGATCAACAAAGTAGTCCGTGTGACATAAGTGGTTCAACTGTATAGTTATGAAGCTACAAGAATACTTTTTTTCTGTAAAGAAAACAAAAATAATGACTTTATTCCACATTTTCTTCTGTACTGCGTCACTTTGGACACGTGTTCATGACAGTACCATGACGCGAGCGTGTGGCGGCGCCGGCGCTGACCCAGATCTGGCGTGATGACGTCATTACGCCGGATCTGGGACAGTGCCGCCACACGCTCGTGTCATGATACTGTCGTGAACGCACGTCCACAAGGCTTTTCTGGACCTTGAACGTGGCAGTTATCTTGCTGCCTATGGGAGGGCCAGAGAGCTCTCAGATTTCATCAAAAATATCTTAAATTGTGTTCCGAAGATGAACGAAAGTCTTACAGGTTTGGAACAACACGAGGGTGAGTAATTAATGACAGAATTTCATTTTTGGGTGAACTAACCCTTTAATAAAAAGGGTTAGTACTTTTCTTGAAAGGAAGCTTTTCGCCCTGTTGTACACAACTGATAACATAAAGTATGCAACATGTGGTTGCATAAGTTCCTGCTTTGATAAGAACACTACCAATACTTAACAGTCACCCAAATCAACAAAAGACTACTTGACTACAAAAGTGTTGGCCTTAATGGAGCAGTGTAAATATGTCAATGTACGACATTGAATATATCAGCCCATATGAAATCTTACATTTATTTGCTTCAATAGAAGTTAAGCAAACCTATTAATCTGGCTGCAGAGAGTCAGATATTTTGTCCCTTTACACTTCACAGTGAGGATGAGGGGTGCAATTTGAGTCCCATGGGAACACAGTTAAGGGTTCGTAGGGCACAGGGAATGGGGTGGGGGTTGGGCTGAACTGAGAGAGATGTGAGATTGTGTAAAAGCAGGTGATGTCTTGGCAGAGTGGGCCGATGGAGACATGTGCTGAGGTACTTAAGACTAGCGGCAGCTTTTGGCCAAATGTCATGCCTTCCCAAAGTTCAGCACATTTTAGAAGACATCTATATGACATACACTCTCAGAAGACCCCAATTAAAAGTATTTTTCTGTTCTATCACCCTAATACATGTATATTAT